>NC_084623.1:24915044-25170044 GCF_033978795.1 Nerophis ophidion | reverse complement strand
GCACTGATGCGTGTCTCACTACTCCGCGTCTAATGGAGAGATATGCCTCCGTTCCAGAAATCTATTCCACAGTTTGCATTTTTTATTCTTTCTCTGTGGTTTTCCCAAGGCTCAGTAGGTTAAGGTGGATTGGGTCCCCCCACAGTTGCCCACGACCAACATGTTCACCAGTTGAGCTGGAATTTAAAAAAATCTTGGTCATCCCTGCAGTTATTTGGGGTGAGGTTTGCACTATGATTGTAAGCAGCAAAAGCCTCTGAATATGTTTACTTGGTCTCAATGCAAGTATGACAGTCAAATACACAAAGGCCTTATGAGAAACACATGTTGCCTTCCTTGGCACAGGGGGGTTGAATTGATTCGAGAAGTCGGGTATTCGTAAGTTTGACAGAGAAAGTGTTAGTTTACACGTTGCGCTGCCTTTTATTTTGTATCAGTTCACCCTACTAGTTGTTTTTAAAGTTAAAGTTAAAGTACCAATGATTGTCACAAACACACTAGGTGTGGTGAAATTTGTCCTCTGCATTTGACACATCCCCTTTATCACCCCCTGGGAAGTGAGGGGAGCAATGGGCAGTAGCGGTACCGCGCCCGGGAATCATTTATGGTGACTTAACCCCCAATTCCAACCCTAGGTGCTGAGTGCCAAACAGGAAGGCAACGGGTCCTATTTTTATAGTCTTTGGTATGACTTGGCCGGAGTTTGAACTCACAACCTACCGATCTCAGGGAGGAGACTCTAACCACTAGGCCACTGAGTAGGTCAGCCTTTCTTTTATTTTGTATCAGTTCACCCTACTAGTTGCTTTTTTTTGTTTATTAAATTCCAGTGTGGGACGCAGCACTGAGACGCAGCTTCCCGATAAGTAGCGTTCTAAAACACAATGACCTCAAAGGACATCAAATTGTCTCATTTCCCGCGTTTCTTGTTAAAAAAAAGTTTTTCTATTACGATCTTATGTCGCAATTTTTTGTCTCACAATTCTCTCTACTGTTTTTTTGTGGTGCCTCGTTTGTGGTTACTTCCTAACGCTGTTTTTTTCCTGAGAGTTCCTGATTGTTGTACTTTTGCCTGTGAAATATTATGCACAGGGGTTAGTGCATGTGCCTCACTAAACGAAGGTCCTGGGTTCGATCCTCGGGCTCCTGTGTTTGTCTTCCCGGTTGCCATGGGTACTAATTATGTTCACCTGCTTCTGGTTAGTGGTCGGGATGCTCACCTGCTCCCGGTCACTAATCAGAGAGCTACAGTTACGTTAGTTACCCTGTCTTTCTCCTGGTCCATAACCTTGGCAATGCACGCCAGCACCAATTTCCCACTTACATTATTACTTGTGGGAAAAAATGCTGAGGTTTTTGTACAATTTATTTTTTGTCTGATGTTTTGGAACAGAATACTTATAAAATGTAAAGTGCCGGTGTAGCAGTAAAAACTATTCCTTTGCTAATGTTAGCGTAGCCAAAAAAGAAACAATGACATTGTGAAACAGTTATTGACTTGATCATCTTAGAATATGTTCAGACCTAATTTTATTCTTAAAATAAAGTCGTAGTTAACGACTTTTTTTTGAAAATTATACTTTCATGCACGCCACAAAAACATAATCATATCCGAAGTTAGCATCTACTTCATCACTGCTGAGTTTATTTTTCACTTCCACGACACAAACGGACAAAATCCATCTGGTTTCAGTTGTGGAAGATTCTTAGAGTTTATGCGTTGTGGTTTATGATATTGCCTTGATTAGAAAGCATTTTCCATGTGCCCCCTTCAAAGCTCTAATCTAAGAGCTCATTGAAGTTTTAGGAATTTCTGCCCGGCTTTTGATAATGATCCACATGTGTTCCAGTTGTTATCTTCATCTCTTGTTCTCTTGTTGGTTCTGTGGGGACATGCTGCCACTGAATTATTCCTCATGTGTTCTTTAAATGGACCACATCAGAGCTCGCCAGAAGCACCATGCTGAGTCACATGGTGCGCGGGGGTTTGGTGCAGAGGCTTGTTCAACTACAATTGAGGAAAAAATTGTTTTAAACTGGTGTACTACATGGAACACTTAAATCAAAGTACACTCCAACGTTTGATATAACGCAGTTGTTGGGGTCTATAAAATACAGATCGCGTTATTCCCGAGATTGTGTTATATAGAAACCAGATAGTGGATTGTGTTCCCATATCACAGAATGGGTCAGGCACTATCCATCAGTAGGTTTGGACATTACTGAGTCAGCCAGACCAAGGAGATCATTGTTGACTTCAGGAAGCACCAGTCCAGCCACGCTCCACTCTTCATCAACTGCACAGCGGTGGAGATGGTAAGCAGCACCAAGTTCCTGAGGGTGCAGATCACTGACAATATAACCTGGTCTCTACACATTGGAGCTCTTGTAAAAAGAGCTCAGCAGCGCATGCATTTTTTGCGTCAGATGAAAAGAGCACAGCTCCCTCCCCCCATTCTCACCACATTCTACAGAGGCACTATAGCAGGGGTCGGCAACCTAAAATGTTGAAAGAGCCACATTGGACCAAAAAATACAAAAACAATATGTCTGGAGCCGCAAAAAAATAAAAAACATATTACATAAAGATAGTGTCATGAGATATAAATTGAATTAAGAGGACTTAAAGGAAACTAAATGAGCTCAAATATAGCTACAAATGAGGCATAATGATGACATATGTACACATAGCTAGCCAAAATAGCATGTTAGCATCGATTAGTTTGCAGTCATGCAGTGACCAATTATGTCTGATTATCACTCCACACAAGTCAATAACGTCAACAAAACTCACCTTTGTGCATTCATGCACAATGTTATTAGTTTGGTGGACAAAATGACACGGAAAAAGAAGTGGCCTAAAACACGTCTTAGAAAGTCGGAGAAAGTTATACATGTAAACAAACTGCGGTGAGTTCAAGGACCGCCAAAATTAGTAAGACAAAACGGCACTCACCAAATACTCAAATCAGTAAAGCATGTTTAATACAAACATTGTGCTTTGTAACAATTAGGGAGGTTTGTGTCATGTTTGTCCTCCTACAGAAACTATATTAAAACAACAAATATATATTTTATATTTTTTTCCTCATCTTTTTCCATTTTTCATACATTTTTTAAAAAGCTCCAGAGAGCCACTAGGGCGGTGCTAAAGAGCCGCATGCGGCTCTAGAGCCATGGGTTGCCGACCCCAGCACTATAGAGAGCCTGCTGACCAACAGCATCTCTGTCTGGACTGGAGCCTACAATGCCTAAGACTGGAAGTCTCTCCAGAGAGTGGTGAGGACGGCGGAAAAAATGATCAGGACTCCTTTTCCTCCTATCCAGGAGATCGCACAAAGCCGCTGCCTGACCAGGGCTCAGAAAATCTGCAAAGACTCCTCCCACCCCCACCAAGGACTGTTTTCACTGCTGGAATCTGGGAAGAGGTTCCGCAGCCTCCGTAGCCGAACCTCCAGGTTCTGTAACAGCTTCTTCCCTCAGGCCGTAAGACTCGTGAACGCATCATTATTAAATTATCTCCTCAACTCCCCCCAAAATGGATTAACTCACTGGAATTAAAAAAGACAATATAACATACATCCATAAACCTGGATGCATATGAAAAAGTGCAATGTATTTATCTGTACAGTAATCTATTTATTTATATCTGCACCTTATTGCTTTTTTTTATCCTGCACTACCAAGAGCTAATGCAACGAAATTTCGTTCTTATTTGTACTGTAAAGTTCAAATTTGAATGACAATAAAAAGGATTTACAAGTCTAAGTCTAATTTGTTATTTTTTATTTAGTAACATTTCTATTTAGTACGTTCCAGTTTCTTGTTACAAAGAAAAACAAAATGTTCCCCTGCTGTTGGTTCGGCTGTGCTTATTTGTTGTCAAAGCTAAATGCTATCTTTCTAAATTCAAATTTTTTGCAAATTTGACCCAGGCCTCTTTGTATGTGGTCGTAAATCCTCTATTTGTCTGATGAAACTTCAGTCTGAATGATCGAGTCACATTCATTCAACTAATACATCATTAAAAAGCAATAAACATCAAGGTCTTTGCAGAAAATGACTGTTGTGAAAAGAAATAGAGAATGAATGGGCAGAAAACAATGAAAAAAAAAAACATTTTAGATGTCGCCGCAATGTCCCACCACTCCTTGCTCCGACTGCTCGCCCACACGCTCATCGGAACACACAACGAAGCAAATGTACCAAAAACTGCAACAGCCAAAATTCTTTCCCTTTTCATTTTTAATCTCCTACGCAAAATGATTCAGTTGTGAAAACGTTGACTCCAGTTGCAGAGTCCTTGAAATCAATAGAAATGCGGCCAGACTTAAACCTACTAGAATGTGAGCCATGTTTACTTCTGTAAACACAAAGTCAAGTTTTGTACGCATTCGGGCTCACTTCACTAAAAATGTGCTCTTTTCATGATAGTTTGTTATGCATCATACATTTAGTCTTGCTTAAATTAGCACTAACACATCAAACCAAAGGTTGTCCAGTAATAAAGTAGCCACACAGTGCTTACTTACTGTGTAGAAGAAGGTCAAGTTGATTTTCTTTGAATGTTATTTTCTATGTGGCACCAGAAATTATTTAAGGATACCTTTCATGTGGGACATGTCTAATTGTTATTGTATTAATTAATAATAGTTTCATCCCTCTTGTCTGATTAACAGGACAGCATGAACCCTACAAAATACTACCATTACATTCACTAAACTACTACCGTATTTGCCGGACTATAACCCACACCAGTATATAAACTGCACCCACTAAATGTTATAATTTTTTTTCATATATTAGTTTCCAAACAATGGCTATAACACGGCAGTTAAACAGCTGATCAATCATCCTTGATGAGATTAATACAATTTTCTCTTTTTTAAATAAAATTCAATATGTTAATCAGGCTTCTTCTTCCTTGTACTTTGTAAACACTTTGAGTTTGAACAGTTTCTTAAAGTGGATACTTTTGGGACAATGTTTGAATTTTTTGCTTGATCCATTCCTCAATCTAAAGGTTTGCAGAGAAAAATCTATGGATTAGCCGTACCTTTGTAAACACCGCAGAGTTCAAAGCTTGGGAAAAAAGGAGCCACTTATAGTTCGGAAAATACAATACACCGTATTTTTCGGACAATAAGTCACAGTTTTTTTCATAGTTTGGAACGACTTATGTGTGAAATTATTAACACAATACCGTAAAATATCAAATAATATTATTTAGCTCATTCACGTAAGAGATTAGACGTATAAGATTTCATCGGATTTAGCAATTAGGAGAGACAGATTGTTTGGTAAACATATAGCATGTTCTATATGTTATGGTTATTCGAATGACTCTTACCATAATATGTTACGTTAACATACCAGGCACCTTCTCAGTTGGTTATTTATGCGTCATATAACGTACACTTATTCAGCCTGTTGTTCACTATTCTTTATGTATTTTAAATTGCCTTTCAAATGTCTATTCTTGGTGTTGGGTTTTATCAAATAAATATCCCCAAAAATTGCGACTTATACTCCACTGCGACTTATATATATATATTTTTTCCTTCTTTATTATGCATTTTCAGCAGGTGCGACTTATACTCCGGAGCAACTTATACACCGAAAGATACGGTAGTGAAGTGAAGTGAATTATATTTATATAGCGCTTTTCTCCAGTGACTCAAAGCGCTTTACATTGTGAAACCCAGTATTTAAGTTACATTTTTAAACCAGTGTGGGTGGCACTGGGAGCAGGAGGGTAAAGTGTCTTGCCCAAGGACACAACGGCAGTGACTAGGGTGGCAGAAGCGGGTTTTGAACCTGGAACCCTCAAGTTTTCTGTTTTGCTGAATTATTTATGACTGTACCTTGTGGATTATGTCTCTATATCGGTGAATTTTTAAATAGTATTGTATGTTTCAGTCGAAATGAGCAAGATGAATTTCAACAGCCCTCGAGTTCTGTAGCGCTCCCGATCGCTTCCTGTCAGAAGCCCACTTGTCACTTTCTATTAGTGCAAGTCAGTGCTTTGATTTACATGTGTTATCCGTCCTCCCGGATGACAAGGTAGAGGTCCTATTTGTCTGGAACAGACTCCTGCCTACAGGGACATTTGGGATGACGTCTCCTTACATGTGTTGCGTTTTGGCAGCATTAAGGTGTTAGCGACAATGCGGTATTAAAGTGAATGAAGGGAGGGTGAAGGAATAAAAGTGCTGTGTTCTTATGCTACATTGTGGATTGGTAGAATGGCAGCGCTCATTTTCGATCGCTTTGTGTCTGTTTTGCCGTGATTGTTACTAAATTAAAGCATCAATAATGACTAAGTTTTGAGAAATCACTGCGCATGTGGTGCCCTAGCCTTCTTGCTGCAAAAAGAAGCTCTTTCCTGATAAATCTGAGTGGGCCGTGAGCAAGATAGGTCGGGAAAAATCCCGTCTATTGCCTGTGTTCATAATGTACAGGATACGTGTAGCCACTACTCTCTCAAAGGACGAACTGAATCATGTGTTTAGTCTGCTGTTGTGGTCTTGTGATGCAGCTGTCAATGTAATGATGTCATGATGCAGCGGTCAATGTAAACCTCGGATCCCTTGTCCAGAGATCACCCAAAAAAGGTGTTTGTTTGGGTGAAAATAATTAATTACAGTGAGGAATTAAACATTTCTCTGAAAATCTGAAAAAAAGCTGATCTGTTTCGACATAGTTTTAGGACCAGACAGGCGATTGGTTTGTTTTTGCAAAAAAACGCTATTTGGAGTTGCTGGAAAATTTGTACAAAATTATCAATCAATCAATCAAGTTTACTTATATAGCCCTAAATCACGAGTGTCTCAAAGGGTTGCACAAGCCACAACGAAATCCTCGGCTAAGATCCCACATTAGGGCAAGGAAAAACCCAATGGGACAATGAGAAACCTTGGAGAAGACCACAGTCGTCCCCTCCCACCCGGGCGACCGGTGCAATGGACGTCGAGTGGATCTAGCATAATATTGTGAGAGTCCAATCCATAGTGGATCCAACATTAACAAATGATCAAAATGTCATTTCTGTAATAAATGTGCATTGATTAAATTGCAACACACATCTGCAGGATGGGTGTTTCATAAAAAGCGTCATCAACTATTATTATTATTATTATGCTTTTGTGCTTGCATGTGTGCGTTGTGTTTGCTTCGATGCATGATCATCAGGTTATATTTCTTATTGTTGTTTTGTGAAGCATGTTGGAAATAAACCAAACTATGTTGATAAGTATTCTTGGTCCCATGGTAACGGACAGGCTGCATGTCCACATGAAACAAAGAACAAGCAGTTTGTACCGAGAAGAGTGGAAAGGAGAGAAGGGTCCAAGTCTTAATGAGCGTTTTCCGTGAGTGCCCGTCCTGTGTTTAGGGGCTTAAGGCAACTTCCTCATCTGTAAAGAGGGGTTATCCTCTGCACAATAGACAAATTAAATAGTAAGACCTTGCAATGCAAATGACTGCTTTTGCTCGGAATTTGAGAAAAAAACAGTTGATGTGTACACAATACCCCTCTTTTCTGTAACGTCCTTTGTTTCATGGGAAATTTGGAACATGTTTACGCGATAATCATTGATTGTAAATGTGAGTTCTTGTACTTAACGTTGTTCTGCATCAATACATTTGTTTATAAAGTTCACATAGAGCTCCAAAAATGCCTGACACAGTAAATTGTACACGTGCGAAACAACTGCTGTGAAAAGCTAAAAGTAATCGCATTATTTTTAGCATTATTATTCTATTTATTATAACAACTAAAGTTTTCAATGTATTTGTAGCAGCCTGCCAGGGATACATTTGGACTGCCACAAGTTGATTTTGTACAAGGGGCGTCCGACTTTTTCACTTGTGATATGATAACAATATTGGAGCCTTGAGTATTGGCCTGTACCAATATCGATACAATACAATATCAGCAGAATTCAGAGTGCATAACTTTATTATTTTGTCACATGGAATGTTAGAAAGGTTTTTGATGAAGTGGAAATATTGAAAAAGAGAACAATGGTAGTAGGTATGATAACACAAACCTTTTTACTATTAACCGTCTGGGATGGACTTATGCTGTCTTTAAGTTGAAGGGGAGTGGTAATAGTTTTTTGACGACACATAGTGGTCATGATGAAGGTAAAGCTCATAATGCAGCAATTTGAGTGATGTGAACACGTTCGTTAGTGGACACTTTCTCATACACTTCTGCTTTGGATACTTTGTAGTAATATGCAGATATAATTATTTTTTGAATTGCCAAATGTGCTGTTTTAGACTGCAATATTGTTCAATTAAGGACACGTACTAAGTATGTTTAGCTTGTGTGTCATTGTGTGTGTAACGCTTGGCTGGCATGATGATGCAGGTTCGTTCTTCCAAGGATGCAGTAGGGCTCGGGCACAGCGTGGAGGTAAGAAACTATGATTTATTAATAAATTAAACAGACTAAGAAACAGAAAAACTTGCACTAGGCACAAAAGGCAAAACAAAACTACTAGCATGGGAGCTAGAGGAAAACAAAAGCAAAGCGTGAAAGCTAGAAAGTGACTGTTGCGAAACACAAACTGTATGTAACACAAACTAGGAAGCGAGGATGGATGAACAGAAAAGGCAGGCTTAAATAAGGACGGTGTTTGGCAAAAACAGGTGTGCGTCTCGAAACCGTGGCAGGTGAAAATAATAAGCAACCATGGTGACTGAACAAACGGGAACTAAGGAAGTCAAACTCTAACAGAATATGATACAAAAACGGAACAAACTAGAATATGGTATGATCCGGGCAGCGGATCATAAAAGTGTGCCCAGACGTGTACCTGCCATCACCTAGTAGCCTACCATGTTTACCTTTTTGTAAATTATTTGACTAAAATACAAGTAAAGGCCAACCTTCTGTGCTTATTGGAGAAAATCTAGATCAGGGGTGTCAAACTAATTTTCATTGAGGGCCACATTGCAGTAAATGCTTCTTTCAGAGGGCCGCTTTTTAAAAACATGATGCATGCAGGTAATAACCTGTGATTAATCATGATTAATCAAAATGCATCTGCATTACTCACAATAATAATTTTGCAATACAGTATATAATAATATAATTGGCAGGATCAGATCATATTAAAGTTTAAAATATACTTTTTTTTTCTGTTAAAATTGAAAGAATGAATGCATTTAGTAAAAAAGTTATAATAAAATAAGTATCTTACTCAAACCATTTTTTCCAGGCTTTCACGGGCCACATAAAATGACACCTGGGATTTAGATGTTAACTGACTGTTCAGCTTTGCACAAGTTGACACACAGCAGGACTATTATTATTGAAGATTATTTCACACATTTTAAATGCAAGCAAATATACTTTAATCCTATACTTGTTTTTTTAACCTATACCAGACCGATATCCAATTTAATTTCGGATTTGGACACCCTTAGTTAGTCAGAAAGTTGCCATCGCTCATAAACACATTGTAATAGAACTGAGTGAATGCAACTTTTTTAAATTTAACTCCGTATAGTAGATGTCATCATAGCTCTGCTTTACTACATTGTCAATTTATATATATTTTTTTTAAAAACAACCCCCCAACTGTAGCAACTTCACTGGTGTTACTGGAGATGCATTTATGCCAATTAGACAATGAGGGCATGTGCAGGTCTACAATCTTGTGCCTGAGGGCAGCTCTTTGGTCTTGCCCATGGTGGTGTAGAGGTTTGAATGTATGACAGGTATATTTCATACGCACAATGAGTTGTGCTTAATCTCTGTAATAGTATGATTTCACTGGTAAACATCTCATAATGATCTCCTTCGGCAATTGTTGAAGGATTTATCCCGGATTTTACACATCATCATTCTATCATTCCATTCACTTCTCAAACGTTTCCCTCCTTGATGGCTCCACATCCGGGTCCTAAACACTTTATGTGTTTCCATCCACCGGCTTCAACCATGCATTAAATTGATCGTTCTGGAGACATAAATCGTTGAACTTGCACTTTACCCATCTCATACAAGTAATTAGGCTTTGCTGTGGGCTTTTGTTCACTTATATCTGCTGCTATGCTAAGCTGTAAAAACACACCGCTGCGCACACCAAAGCACAATCGGTGATGGTGCACGATGGTTTCGTTTTGTAATTACGTTATAGCGTCCTCAAATATCTAAAGATTCAAAAGCAAGACTGAAGTTTATGCATGTTTTAAATAAAAGTAACATTAATAGGTTCTTAAGACCTTTCAAAATTGTATTTAATGGGGAACATTATCACCAGACCTATGTAAGCGTCAATATATACCTTGATGTTGCAGAAAAAAGACCATATGTTTTTTTAACCGATTTCCGAACTCTAAATGGGTGAATTTTGGCGAATGAAACGCCTTTCTGTTTATCGGTCTTTTAGCGATGACGTCAGAACGTGACGTCACCGAGGTAATACAGCCGCCATTTTCATTTTCAACACATTGCAAACACCGGGTCTCAGCTCTGTTAGTTTCGACTATTTTTTGGAACCTTGGAGACATCATGCCTCGTCGGTGTGTTGTCGGAGGGTGTAACAACACTAACAGGGAGGGATTCAAGTTGATGCGAAAGTGTCTGCCGCCAGACCCCCATTGAATGTACCAGAGTGTCCCCACATTTTACCGGTGATGACAGACATGGCACAGAGATGTATGGATAACCTGCAGATGCATTTGCAATGATAAAGTCAACTAAATCACAAAGGTGAGTTTTGTTGATGTTGTTGACTTGTGTGCTAATCAGACATATTTGGTCGCGGCGTGACGCTAATCGATGCTAACATGCTATTTACCGGGGGTGCTAAAGCAGACATGGCACAGAGATGTATGGATAACCTGCAGATGCATTTGCAACTATAAAGTCAACGAAATCACAAAGGTGAGTTTTGTTGATGTTGACTGCCAGCTAATTGATGCTGACATGCTACACTAATCGATGCTAATATGCTATCTACCGGCGGTGCTAAAGCAGACATGGCACAGAGATGTATGGATAACCTGCAGATGCATTTGCAACTATATTACGTTTCCTTCCACCCACATTTAATGCGAAAAAAACACCAATAGACGGATTTAAGTCGCTCCATTGTCACAAGATGCCAAAGTCCTGATCGTTTGGTCCGCACATTTTACCGGCGATGCTATCGCAGCTATTCGGTCATGAATAGCGTCAATAGCTATTCGCTCAAAGGTTTAAGTTTCTTCTTCAATACTTTCATACTCCAACCATCTGTTTCAATACATGCGTAATCTTTTGAATCGCTTAAATCGCTGAAATCCGAGTCTAAATCCGAGCTAATGTCGCTATATCTTGCTGTGGTATTCGCCATTGTTTGTTTGTATTGTCAGCACTGTGTGACGTCACAGTAAAATGAACAGTGTCTTGGCAGAGAGCGAAAAAAAGGCACTTTAAAGCTTTTTTTAGGGATATTCCGGGACCGGTAAAATTTTGAAAAAAACTTCAAAAAATACAACAAGCCACTGGGAACTGATTTTTATTGTTTTTAACCCTTTTGAAATTGTGATAATGTTCCCCTTTAAGACCATTTATGAGATTTTGAGAACATTTTAGACATTTTAAGAACTTAAATTCAAATTGTTGGATTTAAGACCTTTAAGACCCCACGGATATCTCGAAAAAATATTTATTCAAAAATTCGGTGGGTGCGGCTTAATTACCGGTGCGTACCACAATTTAAAACAAATTGGTGGAACAAGGATTAGTGCATATGCCTCACGATACGAAGGTCCTGGGTTCGATCTTGGGCTGGGGATCTTTCTGTGTGGGGTTTGCATGTTCTCCCCGTGACTGCGTAGGTTCCCTCTGGGTACTCCGGCTTCCTCCCACCACCCAAGACATGCAGCTGGGGATAGGTTGACTGGCAACACAAAATTGGCCCTAGTGCAGTGGTTCTTAACCTTGCTGGAGGTACCGAACCCCAGCAGTTTCATATGCGCATTCACCAAACCCTTCTTTAGTGAAATATAAAAATATTTTTCGAAATTCAAGACAAACTTATGTTTTTTTTTTACTGGTGCACAAAATGAACCGTGTATGAATATCACCTTGTTCAAAGAACAAAACCAACAGAGTGCATGAACTCACAACAAATTACACACCTGCAAATCAGATGTAAATTAGAGGGAAGATTGTTTGAGGGTATCCATAATACGCCAAAAGGGAGAAGTTTTTATTTACACGATGAGTCGGGTGTATCTTGACCTCAGTGGCAGAGGCTCCGCCGAACCCCTGAGGCCGACTCACCCTAGGGTTCCATCGAACCCAGGTTAAGAACCACTGCCCTAGTGTGTGAATGTGAGTTTGAATGTTGTCTGTCTATCTGTGTTGGCCCTACTATGAGGTGGAGACTTGTCCAGGGTGTACCCTGCTTTCCGCCCGAATGCAGCTGCGATAGATTCCAGCACCCCCCGCGGTCGCCAAAGGGATAAGCGGTAGGAAATGGATGGATGGATGGATAAAAGTAATTAATTTATAGCATTAATTAAACGTTATTTTCTACTTTTGGCCTTTTTTTTTTTTTTTACAATTGAGCTACCATAAAAATAAGGCTAACCATACATTATCAAAATAAAATATATTAAAAATGTATGTAAGGTGCCTGTTGTTTTTTTTACTTGTGAATTATAATAGAGTAATTCTCATGTGAGTGTCCTCGGGTGTGCAGTGCAGTATTGAGGTTATTTCTTTTCCCCCGCGATGTCTATACAATGGTGGACCACAGCTGTGTCGTCAGGCAGGGGTGTGGGGTGGCGGGGTGAAAAGGCCGACCACAGCCTGTCCGTCTCTCAACCGCCACGGCGCTGCGGAATCGGGTCAGTTTACACAAACACCTCCTGCTTGTGTTTACAGTTAGTACACATTTTTGTTTGACCGCGTCTAAACTCTCCCTACGTTTATTTTGTATCCCTGGTACTACAACGTTTACGGATGTCTAAGTAAATTAAACGATCACGTAGCGAAGGTTAAGTTGGGTCGGGTTTGAACTCAAGGCATACACATGCAAGAACTTTCACAGTGGGGACGGGGGGTTTCACAGAGTTCCACTATCAGACAAACACAAACACCCATGCTCACGGAGTACTGCGATCGCTCCACTTCAGTTACATCTGTGGTGCGCATGTAGTGACATTTCTCAAATGCGATTGATCCTCCGCACACGATTCAGGCAGGGTACCGAATTCAGAACTTTTATAAGTGCTGACCAAACTGCGTAGGTACTGGGTACTGATTGATGTAAAATCAAAGGGTACCTTTAAATGGGTTATACTTGTATAGCGCGTTTCTACCTTCAAGGTACTCAAAGCACTTTGACACATTCACCCATTCACACACTGATGGCGGGAGCTGCCATGCAAGGCGCTAACCACGACCCATCAGGAGCAAGGGTGAAGTGTCTTACTCAAGGACACAACGGACATGACGAGGTTGGTAGAAGGTGGGGATTGAACCAGGAATTCTCAGGTTGCAGGCACAGCCACTCTCCCATTATGGCTAATTGCAGACACGGCACTGGCTCCAGTACTTGGAAACAAGCAGTCAAGGACTCAGAGCGGACTCAGCTGGACTGCCTTTAAGTAACGTTACAATTTTCCATGCAAACAAAACAACAATAGAAATTACAGTAAGGCTCCACTTTTGAAAATACGGTAGCGCTATGCTAATTTACTTTAGATATGCCATTGACATTGTGTGGCAATTTCAACACCTCCAAAAGTGTTAATGAAAAGCACAACCAAGATGCATGTTAGAATCAAACAGGTGGCGTGTAATAGGTACAATACTTACCTTATAAACAGTTTGTAGGACTCAACAAAAGACAAGACTGTATCATTCAAGTTAATGGCAAATGCTCCTTCCTGACTATGGCAACACATCATAAGTAACCCACAAATAACATTTTATGTCTTGGAATTACAACTGCATGCAAAGTTTACTATATAATACCTGCAAATTATACTCAAAAAAAAGAAAACGACATAACAACCGGACAGCGCAGTTATCATTATCAGCTCACTGTTCGATGTTAAATTTAAAATTAAGGATTTCATTATCAAACGATTAAAATTTGAACACACACAAAAGTACCGAAAACTGGTTGAAAATTTGTTGCAGTTCCCAGGCACCAAGAATTGGTACCTGAAGGATTCAAATGTGAAAAGTACCTATCTCTGCACACGATACAGAGAGCAGATGAGAAATGACATACTGTCATATATATAAGATTTCATATTAAAGGAGTCCTTCAATGAAATCTGCTTTGATCTGGCGCTATATAGAAGGGATTCTTATTCATTAAGATTCAGAATCGATTCAAATTTGAAAAGAAACACTTTTTAAAAAGAACGTGAACTGTTATAAGATTCATATCTCTAACATTTACCATCACTTGTACCTTTAATAAAAACTTGTTTCCTGTGTTACGTGAAATATTTGGCCGTACGATAAGCTGGACTGCATACAAAAACCGGGGCAATATTTTGACGTACAAAAACCAAGGTACCACAATTTGTTTTTTCCCCTATCATGTTAAAAACTGAAAGTTTTTTTTGTCGTGACCAAAGCTCCCTCATGTGGACTTTGCAGAGTTGCCGTAGCATTTCAAAGAACTTTGTCTTTTTTTACCACCAAGTTCTACGGGACAGGAATTTGCTGATTCTTTCAACTGAGGCTGAGGGCCAAGAAGTTAAACCCGAAGAGGGCAAAGGGATCTGGCATGCATACGGTCATCTCTGCGTAACCCTGACCTTCGAGCCCCCACCCCATTCCTCGAGCTCTCACCCAGTCTGTGAAAACCAGAGTCGTATAAGAGCCTCATTTAGAGCACAGAAAGAAAGGCAGAAATCTCTTTCTCAGGAAGATTAGTGGCTGTCCCTTTGGAGTAGGCCTTTGGTTAGACCAAGGAGAGAGGAGGAGGGTCTTTTTTTTTCTTGGCCATTTTTCTTTGCCAAAGAGGCCGTGACCTGCTCCAGAGCGCCCTCCTCAGGGAAGCACCTCGAAGACTTGAACTGCATCTGAGACGCGGTCGCGATAGCTGTGATTAACACACTGCTCTTTATCTCAAAGCAGCACGCGACTGGTAATTAGAGACGATTTTTTCTTTGTCATCCATCTGTGTTATACCTAACGCGTAATTGGAAGGGCAAGCAAAGTAATGTAATCAATGATCATGAGTGGAAGTTAAAGCAAAATGTAAAAATTAATATACAGTAGGAATTTTTTCTTAGTAACCAGCCCAAAATAGACTGAACGTATTTAATGTATGTGTCACTAGGGCACAATCACTGATAGAAACCAGGGTTTACCCTACATGTAAATGATTGTGGCTCCCCGCCACGGGAAAATAAAAGCTGCCACACCTTATGAAAAATAATAAATGCATCTAAATATAAATACTATATAGCCTATTATTTGTGCACAAATACCTACTGAAAAAAGACTGCCAAAATAGGATGTTGTGACGATATAGGCAAGACGCACAGGATTGTCTGGAGTGGAGTCAGCATGTCTGCAATGTGGACATACTTTACGATATCCAAGATACACACAAAATGTATGTGCAAATATTAAATGGACAGTGGCAGCTTTTAAGGAGACAAAATGCAGTTGGAGCAGCAGCACAAGGCAAGACGTTCGATTTGTTGCTGGTTGTTTTTAATAAAGAAAAAGTTACTAAAAGGATTAGAGAAGTCTCTAGAAACTTGAAAAATGATTCACAAAGTACGTTGTACCATAAGCAGCAACGATATAAGATTATTATTGTTTTAATAATAATTAATAATAACACAGACTTGTTCCTAAATGCGTGTGTACCTTTTGTAAGCCTTTTCAAAGAAAGTATGTCCATGCAGAGTATGCAAAATATATGATGACGTCATACTGACCACGCTCCTAGCCACGCCCCCACTGCTACAGGTATTTTGGCAATCTGAGGAAAACTCTGTGTACCCAGGCTTAGTTCAATTTGAACATTATCATTACTTTTCTTGCCTTTTAACATGCACAAAATAACAAAAGTTAAAAAATTATCAGCACCCCTTTATAAAGTTAGAAAACAAAAACCAACAACACCAACCTCACTGATCGGAGCAAAGCATCCATCACAGGTCACACAAAAAAAGTCCCAAGAACCCAGGCTTGATATCGAACAGGAATCATACGTTTTTGTTGAAAGCAGTCATTTTCTAAGGGTCTCATTAGAATCAGGGATATGAGACAGGTAGGCAATAATAACAGGACGGATTCTAACATATGACATACAATGGGGACACAGGTTTATGGTCAATCTGACAAAAGTTCTGCCAACTATTAAAAAATAAGACGGATGTTCCTACTGTTCATAAGCTCATATTTGTCTAAAAGAGGTTTTCCAATAAGACTACCCTGAATTGAACAGTTTACAATGCTGAGACGCACAAACTAACTTCCATGGAAACTGATACTTTCTTTTAGAGGACATGTGTCAAACTCAAAGCCGGGGGCCAGATCTAGCACATCAAATCGTTTTATGTGGACCGCTTAAGCCTGAAAATATTGTACTTCAATAAAGCACTTCATCTTTCTTATCTAATGTATTCGTTCCTTCAATTTTGACAGAAAAATCACATTAACTTTAATATTATCTCATCATGCAACAAACATATATTCCAAAAAAATGTTGTTAAGATAAAAATAAATACTTACTGCATTTTTTGGATTATAAGCCACTACTTTTTTCCTATGCTTTGAACCCTGCGGCTTAAAAAACGGTGCGGCTGATTTATTAATCATTGTTCGCCAATGGCCATAATGTCTTCTATTCAACATATAGTTTTCAGCACCGACAGAGACACTAAAAAGACGTGTTATTGTTTGTGCTTTTGGATGAATCTGCTCACTGCAGGTTCTGCAGGATAATAATGTAATTTTACTGTTTCATGCCTTCAAACGGAAATATGTCTTAATATGTCTACGATTTGTCTGTAGCGTTTTTCCTCAAAAGGATTCTTCACTCCAAGTAACATTTGTAAGTTTTACAATATAACTAAAACAATTCACGTACAAAACCATCCCATGTGTGATGTCTGTAGGGGTGTTTTCATGCATAGTTGTACATGCTATAGTAATGTCGTCAAGCTAGTGTCATTAGCATTAGCAAATGTGCTAACACTTTTCCAATTGTCTGTCTTAGTACTATAAACTTACAATGGCATTGTTTTTGTATTGTTTCAGTTTCGTAAATTCATCAAAAAGTCACCGTGGAGTAATAGTGTCTGTTTAACTGTTTGTGGCGCTAATATCTGCAGCTTTTGGGTCCATGACGATGACTCTTGTTTTGTTTAAAAACCTGTTTTACTGCCATGTGACTGGCAGGGTCTGGAAACAATTAAGTATGTAAACATTTACAAAATCTTTCGTACCGGTATACAGTATATCTGCGGCTTCTGGTCTGGTGCGGCCAATATACAGTATGTAAAACTATTAATTTCTTCTAAAATTTGGTGGGTGCGGCTTGAATACTGGCACGCTCTGCAGTACGATAACTATCTGCTTGTCATCCTCCATCCATCCATTTTCTACTGCTTGTCCCTTTTTTGTGGTCGCGGGGGGTCACTGGAGCCTATCTCAGCTGCACTCGGGCGGAAAGGTGGCGTACACCCTGAACAAGTCGCCCCCTCATCGGAAGGCCGCTTGTCATCCTGATTTAATATTTCAAGGCATTCCATTACCTTTTTTATTTTTATTTAATTCACTCAATATTAAATAAAATAATTGATACAACAACAAACTACATCATGAATAAAAAGACACAGAAATAAGTGTAAACTTATGATAGGTACCCCCTATTCACCCAAATACAAAACATTAGCTATTCAACTTAGAACACTATTAATGCATATGTTCCTTCTTGACTGCACTTAAATAAAGAATATATTTATATTATTCATATATTATATATCTAATATATGTCATATATTATTTATTATTATTATTGTTTATTGTGAGCGAACTGTGGTGCTGAATTTCCCCCAGGGATCAATAAAGTACTTTCTATTCTATTCTATTAAGTTTACTAAGGCCATATTTCCATTTTTATAACAAAAAAAACCAAAAACATTAGCTTACTTAAAGTTATATAATTTCCTCATCATGATATGTGATTTAATTGTTTGTTTCCAATGTTAAACCATAAACAAAGAGCATTGGTTTAAATGCATATTTCTGTTGTCACTGTTCCAAACTTTTAACAATTAGTATGTAAATTAAAATATTAATCAAATGCATAGGCAATTTTGTTATAACATCATGAGCCAAATGATACATTAGTATTCACATGCATTTACAGTTACAACTTCAATGAAAATGAGTTTGACACCCCTGTTTTAGAGTTAGGTCACCATCCACCATCTGACCACATGACCACTTTGACACCAGTGTCGCTAACTAGTGATGGAAATGTAGAACTGTTAACTACCAGCCAGATGCTCTAGTCATTGACATATGATTCTCATTTACCTGACCGCATGTACGCATTGACAATACTGGTGACCCTACGGGACAAAAAGTTGTGCTTGAGATGACCCCAATGTCTTTAAAACTTGTGAGACTGTGAGTTCTGCATCCTGCGTGAAATAACCAGTGGAAGTCTTTGCCCCTGTGACCTTGTACAGATGTTGAGACTATAACAAGGCTGTAAAACAAGGCATACGGTTTGCGACTGAAAGGAAGTTGGCAAACAAACCAAACATAACATCCATAATCAAGCTTTTGTTGCTCTCAACAGTTTACCCTTTTGAAATGGTGAGACATTCGAGCGTCCTGGAAGCAGACACATGTTACACTGACGGTTAAAGCTCAGGTCAACGCAGACGTGTAAATCCCAGGGCCTTGGAGTCAGGTTGCAAGTGACAAGCCTGTGGAAGCAAGTCCTGTAAGCTGTGAGAAAGCTGCAGGCTGTCACACCAAATGCGGGCGCCCATTTAGAGCCATTAACTAGGCTTTAAGAAAGCAGCTTGATTCTTATCTTAGGCTTGGAGTTAACCTGCACTTTTATACTCGCAGCTCTCCACAAAATTGTTGTTGTACATGTCCAAACACTCCGACATAACACGGTTCAAAGGAATCAAGGCATGTCTTTGCAAAACAAATGCCATTTCAGAGATTTGAGTTGACAAAATAGATTATGTTGAACATTTTTTAAATGTTTTCTTTTGTTTTATTTTGAAGGTAGTCCTAGGCCTCGGCCGATATTTGATAAGTCCATTAATTGGACAATAACTAAAAATGAAGTGCAAGCCTCGATAATTGCCACGTGCATGCATTGTTACAGGTTACAGGAGCCGTCACTTTTTCCTATCGGTTTTCGCAGCTTCGGGCATTTGTGCTACAAATAAATAGTAGTGATGCAAACCACTGTGAAACTCCCGATGGTTAGTATAACAGTCTTTCCTAGAAATGATCGAAAACGTGTAATTGACAACCTCATGTTCATAAAATTATTGAGACCAACTTGCGTTAGCTTGTTAGCTTGATAACTGCTAACACGTAAACAAGAAGTATTTTTGCATTAAGAAATTCTAAAACCGGGTTTCGGTACCATTCTTTACTTATGACGCAGTAAGTTGAATGTCCTGAACAAGTTTGTTACTGGATACGTTCTGATACTCTTTTGTAACTATATTTACTTGATTTTTTATTTGATTTATTACATTTTTTTATTGACAAATGACATGTTTTGGACGGCAATGTTGTTCAATTTAGACACTTATTACACATGTCAAGCTTGTGTGCTATTGTGTGCTTTGCTGTTGCATAGCTGCTCACTCCAAGTAGCTTATAGCCTACCATGTTTACTCGAGATGCAATGGTACTCAGTTATGATCCACCTTGCACCGGACAATAAATTCTTCTGGGCAGTGGTGTGTGTGTGTGTGTGTGTGTGTGTGTGTGTGTGTGTGTGTGTGTGTGTGTGTGTGTGTGGCGTGCCTGGGTAGTGAAAATCCCTCATCACCATGTAATGTCCAATTGTGCCCACCCTCACATTTTGTAAGTAACAATGAATCTAAAATAAATGACAGCCCCACTTTGCAGTAACTTGTCTAAGAACTTTGATAGTAGTTGTATTGAAACCCGATACCGTACTCATTTCTCTTTTCCGGACTGCAGCCTCCACATAAAACAAAAGTGAAGTGACATGAGAACAGCATTCTCCCAATCCTGCCTTACAGTCACAGTGTGCTGAGATGACCTTAGATCGGTTATCTGTGATTATCCAGGGTGTCAAACTTAGATCATTTCTGAAAGTGCATGACTCCAGCCTTGACAAGACCATGTCCACTGGGTTTATACAGATAAACACAAACGTCATAAGCCCATCCACAAACAAAGCTGTCACAGCTTTCAAGGATCTAATAATGTGAAATTGTTTCAAAGTGTAAAATTGGATCGGTTAAAAAATTAGGTAGTTCACCAAGGGAGATGTCGGGGTGTCTACTCAACTCAGACTTGTCAATCTGGTAAGGATACTCACATCCAATTACGACTGTTTTCTATTCATAACGACTACGGGACTTCTTATGTAATAGTTCACAGTATTTCTACATCGTGTCACTGCCGATGCAATGTTAGTTTCCACTGAAAAGTTTGGAAATATCACATGTAGTGCTATTGTGAACAATGACTTGTGGTTTATTGTTTATTATTTATTGAATGGATCCCCATTAGCTGACGCCAAGGCAACTGATAGTCTTCTTCGGGTCCATATAGGAGCATACAAATAAAAATACAAAGAATACATGCATTACCAAACATCATACAAAGGAAAAATACAACACAAGATAAAATAAGCTAGTTAAACCCAGTATTAAAAATTCACATCATGTGGGCAGCTGCAATAGGTGTATCTTCAAAACTGTCTTGAATGACAATTTACTTGGCGAGAGATTAATGTGAGCTGGCAACCGATTCCAGAATGATAAACATTAGAGATGCGCGGATAGGCAAGTATATCATCCGCAACCGCATCACCAAAGTCGTCATCCACCCGCCATCCACCCGAACCAACATTTTATCAGAACCGCAACCGCCCGCCACCCGCTCGTTTAAATACATCAGAGGTCAGCCACCTGTACCACTCAAAGAGCTTTTTAAACCCGTTTCACAGAGTAAAGAAGACAATGGGAGCCGCTAACGTTCTCGCGATTATCCAGTGGTGTTCATCCTGATGACAAGAATAAGGGCGTGGTGTGAAGCCATTGCCTTTGACACCTTCAAAAACATGTACAAACCGATTGCTAGTACAGCAACATGTTGTATACAGCTTCCACAATCACAAGTACAAGATTGAAAGGCATACTGGGTGATACAGAGTACCCTGATGGTTGTGATATAAACAATTTTAACACTCTTACTAATATGCGCCAAACTGTGAAGCCACACCAAAAAAGAATGACAAACACATTTCGGGAGAACATCCTCACAGTAACACAACATAAACGCAACACAACAAATACCCAGAATCCTATACATCCGGGACAATTCCTGAATATATTTTATAACCCCGCCCACCTTACCGACGCACGAGGGGTGGGAGGAGGGTGGTGGGGTTTGCTGCTAGCGGGGTGTATAAAATAGTTAGAAGCATTTAAGTCTCACCTTAAAACTCATTTGTATACTCTAGCCTTTAAATAGACTCCCTTTTTAGACCAGTTGATCTGCCGTTTCTTTTCTTTTTCTCCTATGTCCCACTCTCCCTTGTGGAGGGGGTCCGGTCCGATCCGGTGGCCATGTACTGCTTGTCTGTGTATCGGCTGGGGACATCTCTGCGCTGCTGATCCGCCTCCGCTTGGGATGTTTTCCTGCTGGCTCCGCTGTGAACGGGACTCTCGCTGCTGTGTTGGATCCGCTCTGGACTGGACTCTCGCGACTGTGTTGGATCCATTATGGATTGAACTTTCACAGTATCATGTTAGACCCGCTCGACATCCGTTGCTTTCCTCCTCTCCAAGGTTCTCCTAGTCATCATTGTCACCGACGTCCCACTGGGTGAGTTTTCCTTGCCCTTATGTGGGCCTACCGAGGATGTCTTAGTGGTTTGTGCAGCCCTTTGAGACACTAGTGATTTAGGGCTATATAAGTAAACATTGATTGATTGATTGATATACATACATATACATGCATACACATACATACATATGTATACATACCCACACATGCACATACATATACACATCTATGAACACACATTCTTGTAACCATACATGCACACCAATATACGTACATACACACATTTGCATCCATCCATACACACATACACACGCACAAATATCTATACGACAACAAATCCATACACATGTCGGAGGGACAGCAATGAAGACCAGGCATCCACTGTCCACTGAGAACTAGCCGAACCCCCAAGCTCCACAGGTCTGGCCCCGTACCCACGCCACCCAGGGACAACCCCCCCACAAGCGGTGTGAAAACCGGGCGCGCAAGGGCGGCGCGGCAGGGCGCGAGGGCACCCCAGGCCCACACCCGACAATCCAATCAACATGACAATAAACAATTATGAAGCCAGCTGGTCAGTCAGCTCCGACAACCACCACGAGTGCCCGCTACCACCAGTCACAACATCTGCCACCCCCCTGCACCGGACCCAGCAGCCTCGGGCGCCCACACCACAAACAAACGGCATAAGAAACAGCAGCTGCAATATCCCCAGACAGCCAGCACCACCCCATCAAATCAAAGTGATCGGCACCAAATGATAATATAAATACATTTAATAAAGTCACATTCAAATAAGACAAGAAGAGAAGTATCTTACACTTCTCTTTTGTAAAGTAAATCTGAACAGCCGATATGGGCATTTACATCAACTATATGATTTGCCTGAGAAGCTGGACAGGACAAAAAAAAAAAAAAGAAGAAAAAAAGAAAAAAAAAATGTGGTAAACAAGGCCTACCAGTATGGCGACCGGCAAAGCATTGTGGGATACTTTAGCCAAAAAATCTGAAGCCCTCTATTTGATCATGAATGTATAATCCTCCATACCGGCAGATACAATCATTATTTAGAAGAGCATTACGACCGGTACTTTTTAGATTCGGTATAGTACCGATTAAGATTCATTAGTGTCGCGGTACTATAAGAATACCGGTCTGCGATCTGCACCACTTTACAATTGTACACGCAGTCTTACTAGATCACATGCAACACGCCCACTGATGGTACATACTATTTTATAGATTTCACATGCTGTTTAGTGCGAGGTATTTAGATCTTAGTAAATCAGGCCCTTATTATGTGTATGAGTACTTTTTGAACATATTCAACACATTCAATTTTGGTCACTATAATTGTGATATTACATTTTTGTATCATTACATCTCTACTTGCAACCGGTGGAACATTAACGATTACCAAGCCTGCAGTTATCATCGTATCCTGGAATGACCAGTCCAATGTCAACCAACTAAGCATTATAACAGCATTTGTTCTTGTATATAACAGTGGAACAGAACAGGTGTTAATGTTGGGTCAGTTGAGAAGTTGAGTGAGCTCATAGACAGGAATCCCAATTCCATGTTTCTGAAGAAGGTGACAAAAGAAGAAGTAATCAAAATTGTAAAAAATTGTAAATCTAAGACCTTAACCGACCGTCATGGAATAGATATGGTAACGATAAAAATGGTTATAGAAGACATTTCAGAACCTCTTACTTATATCAGTAACGTATCATTTCTAACCGGCAAATTCCATGACAAAATGAAAAGTGCAAAAGTTTTACCAATTCATAAGAATGGAAACATACACCAGTTCACTAACTACAGACCAGTTTCATTACTTCCACAATTCTCCAAAATCATGGAAAAACTATTAAATAGCAGATCAGATCAATTTATCGACAAAAGTGGGACGCTCGTGGAGAACTAATTTGGATTTAGAGCAAATATCTCAACATCAATAGCATTAATAAAAATAACAGAGGAGATTACCAATGCAATAGACGGTAAAGAATGTAAAGCCGCAGTATTCATGGATTTAACAAAAGCATTTGACACAATTAATCATGATATTTTAATACAAAAACTAGAACGATATGGCATCAGAGGTTTGGTATTGAACTGGGTAAGAAGCTATTTAACCAACAGGAAGCAGTATGTGAAGATGGGTGAAAATATGTCAACACAGTTGGATATATCTTGTGGTGTACCCCAGGGATCAATACTGGGACCAAGATTGTTCAATCTTTATATAAACGACATTTGTAAAGTTACAAAGGACTTGAAGTTAGTTTTATTTGCAGACGACACAACTGCTTTCTGTTCAGGAGAGAACTCACAGAAGATAATACAAATAATAACGGAAGAAATGAAAAAAAAAAAAAAATGGTTTGATAAAAACAGACTATCTTTGATTCCCCGTATAACTAAAATAATGCTATTTGGTAACAGTAGAAAAGAGCATCGGACACGAATACAAATAGACGGAGTAACCAGATTTTTGGGAGTATTAATAGATGATAAAATGAACTGGAAATCTCATATACAAAACATACAACATAAGGTGGCAAAAAATATTTCAATAATGAATACAGCAAAATACGTACTGGGCCAAAAATCACTTTATATCTGAGTTATTGTGCAGAAATATGGGGACACAACTACAAATGTGCGCTACATTCGTTAACTGTGTTACAAAAAAGATAAATTTGAATAATACATAATGTTGGATAGAGAGAACATACAAAGCCTTTATTTATTGAGTCGAATATATTAAAGCTCGATGATTTGATAAAATTGCAAACAGCTAAAACGATGTACAAAGCAAATTATAACCTGCTACCAAAGAATGTACAACAATTCTTCTCAACTAAAGAGGAGAAATATAACCTTAGAGGAAAATCTAATTTAAAACATTTGTATGCACGTACAACACTCAAAACCTTTAGCATATCAGTATGTGGAATTAAATTATGGACTAGATTAAATAAATAAATTAAACATTGTACTGATATGATCCAATTTAAGAGGATGTTCAAATTAATAGTGCTTACAAAGTACAAAGAAGAAGAATTATAATAAACACTTTCAACCTTATTGTAAATAAGATATCCTTCATCTCAGTATGTTGGTAATGCCTGAATTAATTAATTACATGTTACAAAACTGTTGTATTACTCATTCACGGATGTCATTTTGGTATTTTGCTGTAAGGAAAGTCAGTAGATGAATGTATATATTTGTGGGCGCTCTGACGTAGGAAAAGGGTAGGATTATATAAGCTTTTCTTCTTCCTACTCCTTTTCGGACATGATGCTATGTAAGGTGATATGAAGCTGTGATGTATTGTGTTGTAAATGTGCTCATGTTCGAAATAAACTATGAAAAGAAAAGAAATAAAAAGAATGTAGTCTCTGTGGTTTGGACCTACTATTCCAAACTAACCTAAATAAATCCAGTGTCGCCCCTTAAAGAAGAATGTTTGTGTCGTCTTAAAAAATATTTATTTAAATGAATGGCATATATTTCTTTGTGTGTGCATGCTAATTTAGAAACTGGCTGGAGTAGAGAATGAAGAAACGGAATACAAAAGTATGTAAGGAAAATCGGATGTTCTACTTTTTTCTTGGTGGCAGGCCACCAGGCCCTTCATGAAAGAGTAATACTACAGCAACGATGTCTTCCTGCAATGGCCTTCAGATGATGCTTGTGTGTCTTTCTGAGGGTTTTCAAAGTCTACTAGCCGTGGTCCATTTATTAATTCATGACACTCGTACCTCCTAGGCACCAACAAGGTCCTGCAGCCTCGTTAATCCTCGTTTCCGTCATACAGAAAACAAGAGCGCTCATCCGATTATTACCAACATTTTATTTCCTACTTTCAGCTGCGCTCTGCGTTACTTCATGACCCCAAAAAGCCACTGAAATGCGAAGAGGCCTTTTTTGTCAGTGGTACAGGGTAACAATGACATGTTAACCCCACATTGGTCAAAAGAATGAATCATTATTTTCCATAGGAGTTAAAACATTTTTTTGCAAAGGCTAAAATACTCTTTGTAGAGGTGCCAAGGAGGGTGTGCAGAAATGTCCTAGTTAAAAGCTCGCATCTCTAAACAATTAATACTTACGGCTAATCGTGTGGCAGGCCACCAGGCCCATCATTAGGGAAAAAACTGCTCGTACCGCAATATCATTGGACCTCTTGTTTGCATTTCAAAGGCCTTCCCTCTTTGCAGCTTTTATCAGAGGCCGCTGATACACCATAGATGTCCACTCTGATACACGGCTATGCCAGACGGTTTTAGTAATTCATGAAATGTACACTCGGGAGGTGAGAACAAGGTCTTTCAACCTCATTAGTGCATTTTTTCATCATCCTATCTCTGAGATCTGCAAAGGAGGCTGCCCGCATCTCTTTTTATGTGTCACCAAATTGCCATCATGTCGGATATTATGCTTTCTCCACATAACTACAGGGTGTCCCTAAAGTTTGAAAATATAATATACACATTTAATATACGTACATTTCCATACAATATACATACGATCTTAAACAAGGAGCTTGTGAGCTACCAGTAGCGTACTGGCTGATTTTTGAGTAGCTCATCAAAGAATAGAAAGGATACAGTTTACAAACCCCGTTTCCATATGGGTTGGGAAATTGTGTTAGATGTAAATACAAACGGAATACAATGATTTGCAAATAATTTTCAACCCATATTCAGTTGCATATGCTACAAAGACAACATATTTGATGTTCAAACTGATTAACATTTTTTTTGGCTAATAATCATTAACTTTTGAATTTGATGCCAGCAACACGTGACAAAGAAGTTGGGAAAGGTGGCAATAAATACTGATCAAGTAGAGGAATGCTCATCAAACACTTATTGGGAGTGGAGCTGGACTCTCTGGCAGTGGTGTCCGAGAGGAGAAGTCTAGCAAAACTCCTAGCCATTATGGACAACACCTCCCACCCACTACACTCGGATCTTGCCGGGAGAATGAGCACGTTCAGTGGAAGGCTCAGACTTCCTAAATGCAACACGGAACGACACAGCCATCAGACTGTATACTGCATATGTTCCTTGACTGCACTTAAATGTAGAATATATGTAGAATATATTTATACTATTCATATATTATATATATAATATTATATTATATAACATATCTTATATATTATATATATATAAGATGTGTTATATAATATTTATTATTATTATTGTCTATTGTGAGCGAACTGTGGTGCTGAATTTCCCCCAGGGAACAATAAAGTACTTTCTATTCTATTCTATTTGGAACATACCACAGGTGTGCAGGCTAATTGGGAACAGGTGGGTGCCATGATTGGGTATAAAAACAGCTTCCCAAAAAATGTTCAGTCTTTCACAAGAAAGGATGGGGCGAGGTACACCCCTTTGTCCACAACTGCGTGAGCAAATAGTCAAACAGTTTAAGAACAACGTTTCTCAAAGTGCAATTGCAAGAAATTTAGGGATTTCAACTTCTACGGTCCATAATATCATCAAAAGTTTCAGAGATCCTGGAGAAATCACTCCACGTAGGCGGCATTGCCGGAAACCCACATTGAATGACCGTGACCTTCGATCCCTCAGACGGCACTGTATCAAAAACCGACATCAATCTCTAAAGGAGATCACCACATGGGCTTCAGAAAACCACTGTCACTAAATACAGTTTGTCGCTAGATCTATAAGTGTAAGTTAAAGCACTACTATGCAAAAACAAAAGCCATTCATCAACAACATTCAGAAACGGCGCCGGCTTCTCTGGGCCCGAGATCATCTAAGATGGACTGATACAAAGTGGAAAAGTCTTCTGTGGTCTGACAAGTCCACATTTCAAATTGTTTTTGGAAATATTCGTCATTGTGTCATCCGGACCCTAGGGGAAGCAAATCATCCATGGGGGTCCACTAGTGCCCAAGGCATGGGTAACTTACACATCTGTGAAGGCACCATTATGCTGAAAGGTATATACAGGTTTTGGAACAACATATGCTGCCATCTAAGCGCCGTCTTTTTTATGGACGCCCCTGCTTATTTCAGCAAGACAATGCCAAGCCACATTCAGCATGTGTTACAACAGCGTGGCTTTGTAAAAAAAGAGTGCGGGTACTTTGCAGGCCATACCTGTCTCCCATCGAAAATGTGTGGCGCATTATGAAGCGTAAAATACGACAGCAGAGACCCCAGACTGTTGAACGACTGAAGCTCTACATAAACAAGAATGGGAAAGGATTCCACTTTCAAAGCTTCAACAATTAGTTGAAGACACGTTTATTGAGTGTTCTTAAAAGAAAAGGTGATGTAACACAGTGGTGAACATGACCTTTCCTAAATACTTTGGCACGTGTTGCAGCCATGAAATTCTAAGTTAATTATTATTTGCAAAAAGAATAATAAAGTTTATGAGTTTGAACATCAAATATCTTGTCTTTGTAGTGCATTCAATTGAATATGGGTTGAAAAGGATTTGCAAATCATTGCATTCCGTTTATATTTACATCTAACACAATTGCAAAACTCATGAAAACAGGGTTTGTGTGTATATATATATATATATATATATATATATATATATATATATATATATATATATATATATATATATATATATATATATATATGTAGTGAAGGTTTATGTAAATACCTTAATTGTTTCTAAAACGGTTCCTGTCACACAGCAGTAAAATGGGTGATCAAAAAAAACAGAAGTCATCTCATGGACCTACTAGCTGCTGAGACTTTGTGGTAAATTTACGAAACTGAAACAATACAAAAAGAATGCTATTGTAAGTTAATAAAACTAACACAGACACTTGTAAACATGTTAGCATATTCGCTAATGCTAATGACGTTAGCTTGATTACATTACAATGCACGTAAAAATATGCATGAAAACACTCCTTGAGACATCACACATGGGACGGTTTAGAATGTATGAATTGTTTTTGTTGTATTGCAAAACATACAAACGTTGCTTGGAGTGACGAATGAAGATTCCTTCCGAACAGAAACAATATGGACGGTTGAACTTATGGTTCAATGTAGGACACAGGAAATACATTTTCCATCAGCAGCACCTGCAATCAGCGAATTTGTCGAAAAGATGGCGCCATAAAATAAACCATAACACACCTTTTCAGTGTCTCTGTTTGCGTTGAAAACTATTTGTTGAAAACAAAACATTGTGCCCGTTAATGCGGAAAAATCCATATATTAGCGCACCGTTTTATAAGCCGCAAAGTTTAAAACGTGGGAAAAAAGTAGTGGCTTATAGTCCGAAAAGTTGGGTAATGATTAACCTTCAAGGTAAATGTATTTACTGCAGTCAGACCTGGGACCAATAAGGGGGCAACTCTTTCTGGATTATTGAGTACGTATTCAGACTAGGGACAGCGTAATTATTATTATTTTTTTTTAAAACAATAACTTTGCGAATTTGAATTGTTAATAATAATGGATTTTAGGCAAATAACAAATTTGGAGGTTTGGCTTGTTGATCAAAATATATCTTAGGTAAAGAACTTCATAGGAATGGAACTTTGGAAAATGATTGTACAGTACCTCTGGATGTGGGTGAAGGCTTCTTCGGGTGTTCTGAGAAGCTGCTTCCATCCAAACCAGGACCCTTGCACTCCTTCTTCTCTGTTGCAGTCGCAGTTGAAGTCTCCATGCTGCTCATTGTATCTTCAACAATCTGAAGAGGAGGATTCTATGGTTAATGCAGGGACAAATATATTTCATCACATTTAAAGCAAGAATATTGTGGCTTGTCCTGAATATGTTTTAGCCTCTTAAAACCTGCTGGACCCCAATACAAGGGTGATTGCATTTATTTTGTTGTGGTAACTGCTACATGATGCTCAATAAACACTTGCTATACATCAACGTAACCATTACAACGTCAGCTTGACCAAATGGCAAAAAAACAAGCAAACAATCAAATAACAGTAACATGATTAATTTCATAAAACAAAACATTAATGTAAAAAAACGCTACAATTGTCAAAAAATCATTGCTCTACTGATAAAACGGGTTACCTTCCAATCAGGGTTTTATGCTGCTGATTCCAACTAGGGCTGGGCGATATGGCGTTTTTTTAATATCTCGATATTTTTAGGCCATATCGCGATACACGATAAATATCTTGATATTTTTCCTTAGTCTTGAATTAACACTTGATGCATATAATCACAGCAGTAAGATGATTCTATGTGTCTACATTAAAACATTGTTGTTCATACTGCATTAATATATACTAATTTTAAACTTTCATGCAGAGAAGAAAATCTCAACTAAGTCAATTGACCAAAACTGTATTTATTAAACAGTTATTAAGCAGTGGCACAACCATTCATGTCATATCCAAAACTGAAAGAGCAAGATTGTCAGAGACATTTTAAAACAAGCTATTAGTGCACTTTTGTGCATGATGTCACTAAGATGACATATCAAAACAACACTAAATTAAAGTGCACTTTTTGTACAGAATGCCACAACAATAGTTTAAAACAAATAAAGTGCACTTTTGTGCATGATGTCACACAAGACATTTCAATAAGTGTCAAATAAAAATGAGCTGCATAATAGGAAATCATATAGTGTATGTCCATTACAATGTGGTAGGTTTGTGCGAACATTATCTCCTTTTTGTTTTTTTCATACGGTGTTGATCGGGAGATGTTTGCTTCGGCATTTTGATGGTGTGGGCGTGTGGCACTGAATGGAGATGTTATGCGGAGTAAGCACTCTTCATTCTCTAGCAGGTGACTTTTCAAATGATGCTACATATTAGCAGTAATACTACTTTTGGTAGCAACACTTGTGCCCCACACTTTATAATTTAAAGTTATCTATTTGACATATTCCCGCTAGAAGCCGAACCACCACCAGACGATGGACCCCCTCCGGTTTTTCTTGGGAATTAATTCTTCCTTTGTTTGTTACCAGATTCGCACCTTCTTTCTCTCATATCACCACTCGCACGGCTTCGCTAGCATCACAGCTAACGTTACCCATGCTGCTAACTCTCTGCTCCACGTACAGTGGGGCAAAAAAGTATTTAGTCATCCACCGATTGTGCAAGTCCTCCCACTTAAAATGATGACAGAGGTCTGTAATTTTCATTCTTCTTTCTCCAAACACGACAAGTTGAGTTTATACCAAAATGGATACATGGATGATACAGAAGAGGATTGGGAAAATGTCATGTGGTCAGATGAAACCAAAATAGAACTTTTTGGTATAAACTCAACTCGTCGTGTTTGGAGGAAGAAGAATACTGAGTTGTATCCCAAGAACACTACACCTACTGTGAAGCATGGGGGTGGAAACATCATGCTTTGGGGCTGTTTTTCTGCAAAGGGGACAGGACAAATGATCCGTGTTAAGGAAAGAATGAACTGGGCCATGTATTGTGAGATTTTGAGCCAAAACCTCCTTCCATCAGTGAGAGCTTTGAATGGTTGACCAAATACTTATGTTCCACCATAATTTACAAATACATTCTTTAAAAGTCCTACAATGTGAATTCCTGTTTTTTTTTTCACATTCTGTCTCTCAGAGTTGAAGTGTACCTATGATGAAAATTACAGACCTCTGTCATCATTTTAAGTGGGAGAACTTGCACAATCGGTGGCTGACTAAATACTTTTTTGCCCCTCTGTATGTGACGTATGTAAGAAGGTGCGCTTACTGTCTGTGAGAAAGAGACACACAAAGGAGTGGGAAGAGCCTGTAGTCTACTGCCCGCAGCTAAAAGCAACTGCGTGAGAACGTATACTCACGATATATCAATCAATCAATCAATGTTTACTTATATAGCCCTAAATCACTAGTGTCCCAAACGGCTGCACAAACCACTACGACATCCTCGGTAGGCCCACATAAGGGCAAGGAAAACTCACACCCACGATATAGTCATTTTCTATACCGCAAACCTGCAATATATAGCATATATTGATATATCGCCCAGCCCTAATTCCAACCATAAATCTTTGTACATTTCCACATCCACACCAACCATTAAAGGGGAACATTATCACCAGACCTATGTAAGCGTCAATATATACCTTGATGTTGCAGAAAAAAGACCATATATTAAGGGTGAATTTTCGCGAATTAAACGCCTGTCTATTATTCTCTCTCAGAGCGATGACGTCCCGAGTCAATCCGCATTTTTCTCAAACACATTACAAACATCGAGTCTAATCAGCTGTTATTTTCCGTTTTTTCGACTGTTTTCCGTACCTTGGAGACATCATGTCTCGTCGGTGTGTTGTCGGAGGGTGTAACAACACGATCAGGGACGGATTCAACTTGACTTATTGATTAGCACGGCATGCTAATTGATGCTAACATGCTATTTAGGCTAGCTGTATGTACATTTGTAGCTATATTTGCATCCAGCCTTTCCCTCCACCCACATTTAATGCCAAACAAACACTTACCATTCGACGGATTTAAGTTGCTCCAGTGTCACAAGATGCGAAAGTCCCGATCGTTTGGTCTGCACATTTTACCGGCTATGCTAAGGCAGACATGGCACAGAGATGTATGGATATCCTGCAGATGCATTTCCAACGATAAAGTCAACAAAATCACAAAGGTGAGTTTTGTTGATGTTATTGACTTATGTACGAATCAGACATATTTGGTCACAGCGTGACTGCCAGCTAATTGGTGCTAACATGCTATTTAAGCTAGCTGTATGAACATTTGTAGCTATATTTGCATCCAGCCTTTCTCTCAACCCACATTTATTGCCAGACAAACACTTACCAATCGAAGGATTTAAGTTGATCCAGTGTCACAAGATGCGAAAGTCCCGATCGTTTGGTCTGCACATTTTACCGGCGATGCTACAACAGACATGGCACAGAGATGTATGGATATCCTGCGACACTCAATCATTGGCTAGAAGGCGCTCGCCGAATAGCGTCAATAGCTATTCGCTCAATAGCTTCAGTTTCTTCTTCAATTTCGTTTTCGCTATCTGCCTCCATACTCCAACCATCCGTTTCAATACATGCGTAATTTGTCGAATCACTTAAGCCGCTGAAATCCGAGTCTGAATCCGAGCTAATGTCGCTATATCTTGCTGTGCTATCCGCCATGTTGGCATCACTAAATGACGTCACAGGAAAATGGACGATGGATTTAAAGATAGCGAAAATCAGGCACTTTAAAGCCTTTTTTCGGGATATTCAGTGATGGGTAAAATTTTGAAAAAAACTTCGAAAAATAAAATAAGCCACTCGGAACTGATTTTTATTGGGTTTAACCCTTCTGAAATTGTGATAATGTTCCCCTTTAAAATCTGTACTTTTACACCAACATCAACCATGTACATGCACACTGATATCATATTTGTTTTGTCTTTTTTTCCAAACATTGCCTGTATGTGTTATACAGTAATAGCAATATTTACATCTATAATTTATCAGCGCAAGCAAGCAAGTTGAGAAATTTCTGATAATTAAGAGTTTTCATGGTTATTTGATTATGGTTGTCCATATTTATTCTCCCAGTGTCAATAATGTCAGGTCAAGCCCCGAGCACACACAGGTTTCTCAGTTTGAGGTAATGAGTTGACAATGGCCGCTCTGTTCCAATTGAAAATGTGAGTGGCTTTAAGTGCTGAGGTTTTAGCCACACACGCTATGTCAATACCTCCTCGTGTGTGTGAATGGACTGGCGACGTGGCAACGTGCCACTTGTTTGACTTGGTAGAATCGTCTGCTGCTCAGAACAAACACGAATTGGTGCGAGTCCTGCGAGGGGAATGTCCATCCACGCCGGATGGTTCTCGGTCTGCTCTGGGACATGTGAGAAAGCGTGTCGACACCATGTTGTAAAATTCACAAAGACGGGCTGTGGAACCACCGACAAAACAGATGAATGAACGTCTCCTGGTTGCTGCAGGGCCGCTCCTACACGCAGATCACGCACTGTGCTTGATGAAGAACCCCATGCAAAATGTCAAGGCGCTTCATATGAAATGTTGCGCAAACATATTCCTAGCCCTTTCCTGCTCCAACACTGATGAGATTCTATACATCCATTTTTTTGTCCTATCGGATTAGCGGGTATGGCTGGAGCCTATCCCAGCTGATTTTGGACGGAAGGCGGTGTACACCCTGGACAAGTTGCCACCTCACCACAGGGCAAACATAGATAGACAGACAACATTCACACTCACATTCACACACTAGGGTCAATTTAGTGTTGCCAATCAACCTATCATCCCCAGGTGCATGTCTTTGGAGGTGGGAGGAAGCCAAAGTACCCAAAGGGAACCCACGCAGTCAAGGGGAGAACATGCAAACTCCACACAGAAAGACCCCGAGCCAGGAGATCGAACACAGGACCTCCTTTTGTGAGGCACTAGCACTAAACCTTGCTGCCCATCAAATAAAATATACAAAATAAATCACTACAGTCAATTAGCAGGTTAGGTGGGTGTGCATTTGAGCAAGGTGTGTTTTGATGCCACACAAACGCAGCATTATAAAGTGATGTCTAACGGCGACTACAGACTTGTCAGCGGATGCTATCTGGCTTCAGAATAATTTCATGGATTATTACATTGCTTAAATTTAACCACTAAACCACGCGGCACAGCATACTCTTCACGTCAAGACTCAGCTGTCTACCTGCACCTCAGGGAAGAACAGCACACCTTTGAGAACAAAAATGTACATATTCTGGACACGGAGGATGGATGGTACGAAAGAGGAGTGAGGGACGCCCTTTATGTCAAGGTTGAAAAACCATTCCTGAACTGAGGGGGTGGTCTGCGATGCCACCTATCTCCCACAGAGGCTAATTTGCAGAGTCTTTCCGAAATGGTTGAAAGGACAGTGTTGTATGTGGGGGATAGGTGGTGTCCTTTCAACCATTCCCGAAAGACAAATTAGCCTTCAACAAATAACAGGAGTTTGGTCACAGAAGGTGGCGAACGTGGGGGATCCCGACTATTTTGGACTCGTAATCGTTCTGCCACACAATACCTCAATGCTAACGAGGGAAAAATTACACTTAAACGACTGTCGTTGGCTTTGACAGTAGGATTGCTTGTTTGCCACAAAACAGTTGTTTTTCTCACTACAATTTTTTTTTTTTTTCCCAAGATGGCGCTGCTGTAGTGGCTGCTGTTGGCAGGAGCTATGTGCTCTTGTGGCATCCTTTTGTGTGCCCCTCTTGATTTCATGTGTTATTATATTTTTTTGCCTTTTGGTCCGGGACCCTTTGGGACTGTGTGACAAGGGGTGGCACTTTTGTGACCTCTGTGGGTTTTTTTTGTGGACTTCTGGATCTGCCTTCCGGGAGCCTTTTGGCCATGGAGACCAACTGCTGGGTCTCTGCCACACCGGAGTCGGTTTGGAGGGACTGGAGGAGAGGCGGATGAGGGGACAGGGCTGCAGAGCTAGCACTGAGCGCTGGGACGGAGAGGCTTCGCGGTGTCTTGGCTGGGTGAGCAGGTGTCGGACACCTCAGTCTCGTTGGACGTATCATCGCTCATCCATGCGGACTGGACATTGGCCGAGAGTTGGTTGGCGGCCGAGAGTGGAGTCGGCTGTCTTGGTTACTTTGTTGGGTCTGCTCCTGTCTCTGGCCATGCTCCCTCCACCCCAGCAGACGATGGCGTGGAACACCGCAGAGGCCACCACAGTGGATATGTTTCTTTTACTTTTTATTCATAGCTGTATGTAGAAGTGTCTGGTTGTAACTGCTGCTTTAATGTCTTTAATGTCCTCTGCGTTCTTTGATGTTTGATTCCCCCCCCCCCCCCCCACCCCCCTTGTTTACCTGTATCTCTTCTTTTTTGTAAGGGGCGCTGGAAGCCGGCAGGCCCGTCAGCGATCCTGTTCTGTTTCCCTGTAATATTTGTTTGATCTTGAATGGAATTGTGCTGAAAATTTTAATTTTCCTGAAGGAACTCTCCTGACGGAATAAATAAAGTACTATCTAATCTATATAATAGGGCGAAACCATCCTTGCCCCGGCACACCCTCCTGGTTATAGAGTATATAGAGTTGGGCTAATGTCACCAGCTGCTAGACTAGATCTGACCAATCTAGGTTTGAGACTAGATCTGACCAATCTAGGTTTGAGACTAGATCTGACCAATCTAAGTCTACGAGCATGAACTAATGAAGCCTACTCGGTTGAGAAGCAAAATGTTTTCTAAGACAAACCAAACAGTCCAACTGCGATTGATTACATTTTCTTAGATGACATTTTTCACATTTTTGAGTAGATTCAAATTGGCCTGTAGATTACTAGATTGCTAAGAGGACGGTTGACGGTGCGTGTTAGGTATTGTCGTGAGTAAAGCGCATTCCATTCAAAGTGACACAAACTTTTAATAATGTGCGTGACTTTGGGGGTCTTTTGAGGAGGAAATATTGTTGTGTTACAAACTTTTGTGATTATTCCAAGCTGATTGTCATATCCTACCCATGAGTTTTTCTATTCGTAGCAGCGACACCTAATTACGACGGGCATGTGACGTCTGGATGGCATAACGACGCTGGGTTTGTTCTTCCAGGGATGCGTCGGCAAGAACACAGCAAAAGGTAAGAAATAAAGATCTATTAAACTCGAAAACAAGCTAGAACAAAATAGAAAAAGGCAAACAAATGGCGCTAGCATAGAGGCTAGAAATAACAAACGGAAATACAAATACTAGGCACGAAGGCACGAAAAGGAAAAACAAAACTTTTAGCATGAGAGCTTGGAATAAACAAAAGCGTAGCGTGTAATCTAGCAGGAATATACATACAAATCAATCATCACTGTTGTACGAAGGCAAATTAGGAACCCGGAATAAAGAACAAAGAAAGGGGGGGGGGGGGGTTAAATAAGGGAAGTGATTACAAGAAACAGGTGTGCGTGGATAACAAGGGGCAGGTGAACTAATGAGCTACCATGGTGACAGACTAAACAGGAAATAAGGACGTCAAACAACAGAGTGATACCAAAAAGGAACAATAAACAAGAATATGTAAAGATCCGAACAGCGGATCGCAACAGGGCAATTGGATGAAAATATACCGATAACCGTACCATTTGTCTAGAATCCTAACGGTAGTCCTGGATGACGGAATTAGGAGCCGGTACTGAAAAATAGGAAAATGGGCTCACCAATGTAAAAATGAGGACCAAGGACTAAGACAAAGGGTAAGGGAGAGACTTGGGATTCAGACTTAGTGTTATGACATTTCGTATTACAACTTTTCATGGTTGCAACATTACATGTTACGGTTATATAAAATTACGTCTTACGACATTTTGGGTTACATATTTCCCTGTTACAATGTTTCATGGTTACAACTTTACGTGTTACGACACCTAGTGGTCGGTTCACATTGACATAAATCATTAACACTGTAAACATGTAAAAAGGGAAGTTGTTCAGGAGGTTGCTGCAATAATATGTGGCCACGCTTTGTTACACTTGGAAAGGATGTCACCTTTGTTTTTGCAGTGAACTTTTTTCCATTCATGATGTCTCCCAAGCATGAGGCAGACTCATCTGGTGGCAGTACATCAAAGAAAAGGAAATTGAAAGTGAAATGACAAAGTGTAGAAGTAAACATCGGTTGCATGCTCGGTTCAAGCCGCTCAAACATTGAGACCATCATAAAGGATAAAGATGGTATGGTTGAACAGGCAACAGGCTCTATTCCTATGAAATGGACAGTAATACCTAAGCAGTGTAGTGGTCTCTTTGTAGACACTTCCTAGCTCTCCTTTCCCTGCCCTCCCTTCTTGTGCACACAAGTAAAAGTAAGGAATTTCTCAATCGTGTATTTATACCTCTTATTACTGTATTTTTTAACGTACTTAAAGGCCTACTGAAATGAGATTTTCTTATTTAAACGGGGATAGCAGGTCCATTTTGTGTTGTCGCGATATTGCCATATTTTTGCTGAAAGGATTTAGTAGAGAACATCGACGATAAAGTTCGCAACTTTTGCTCACTAATAAAAAAGGCTTGCCTGTTCCGGAAGTAGCTGACGATGTGCGCGTGACGTCATGGGTTGTGGACCTCTCACATCCTCACATTGTTTACAATCATAGCCACTAGCAGCGAGAACGCTTCCGAGAAAGCGACAATTTCCCCATTAATTTGAGCGAGGGTGAAAAATTTGTGGATGAGGATAATGAGAGTGAAGGACTAGAAAAAAAAGAAAAAGAAAAGGCGAGGGCAGTGGGAGCGATTCGGATGTTATTAGACACATTTACTAATATAAATCTGGAAAATCCCTTATCTGCTTATTGTGTTCCTAGTGTTTTGAGTGGGATTATATGGTACCTGAAAGTCGGAGGTGTGTGGCTACGGGTGTGGTGACCGCCGGTGTCTCCGGTGGGAGGAGGTAAGAGAGTCCGCAGCTGCAGGAGGACGCAAGCTCCGCTCATGTCTACGGTAAGAGCCAACTTACTACCACAATTTTCTCACCGAAACCTGCCGGTTGACATGTAGTCGGGAACCATGTTCGCTTGACCGCTCTGTTCCATAGTAAAGCTTCACCTTCAGGAATGTAAACAAGGAAACACCGACTGTGTTTGTGTTGCTAAAGGCGGCCGCAATTCACCGCTTCCCACCTACATCTTTCTTCTTTGACTTCTCCATTATTAATTAAACGAATTGCAAAAGATTCAGCAACACAGATGTCCATAATACTGTGTAACTATGCGATTAAACAAATTACTTTTAGCCGTGAGCAGTGCTGGAAGAACATGTCCGCTACAACCGATGACGTCACGCGCATGCGTCATCATTCCGCGACGTTTTCAACAGGATACTTCACGGGAAATTTAAAATTGCAATTTAGTAAACTAAAAAGGCCGTATTGGCATGTGTTGCAATGTTAAGAATTCATCATTGATATATAAACTATCAGACTGTGTGGTCGATAGTGGTGGGTTTCAGTAGGCCTTTAATGTGTTCTGTGTACAATGTAGATAACATAGCACCGCTAAAGTTAAAAAAGGCTCCAAAAAAGCGTACCCCGTGGTTTACAGAAGAAACTAGAGGTCAGAAATTATTATGTAGAAAGCTGGAACGCAAATGGCGCACGACTAAACTTGAGGTGCACCATCAAGCATGGAGTGATGGTTTAATAACTTATAAACGCATGCTTACCTTGGCTAAAGCTAAATATTACTCAAATCTCATCCACCGTAATCAAAACGATCCTAAATTTTTGTTTAGTACGGTAGCATCGCTAACCCAACAAGGGACTCCTTCCAGTAGCTCCACCCACTCAGCTGATGACTTTATGCAATTCTTTAGTAAGAAAATTGAAGTCATTAGAAAGGAGATTAAAGACAATGCGTCCCAGCTACAACGGGGTTCTATTAACATTAACACGATTGTATATACGGCGGATACTGCCCTCCAAAATAGTTTCTGTTGTTTTGAGGAAATAACATTAGAGGAATTGTTACAACGTGTAAATGGAATAAAACAAACAACATGTTAACGTGACCCTTTTCCTTGGGAAACTGATCAAGGAGCTCTTTGTATTATTAGGTCCATCAGTGCTAAATATTATAAACTTATCACTTTCCTCGTGCACTGTTCCCCTAGCATTCAAAAAAGCGGTTATTCATCCTCTTTTTAAAAGACCTAACCTCGATCCTGACCTCATGGTAAACTACCGACCGGTGTCTCACCTTCCCTTTATTTCAAAAATCCTCGAAAAAATTGTTGCGGAGCAGTTAAATGAACACTTAGCGTCTAACAATCAATGTGAAACCTTTCAATCCGGTTTCAGGGCAAATCACTCCACGGAGACAGCCCTCGCAAAAATTACTAATGATCTATTGCTAACGATGGATTCTGATGCGTCATCTATGTTGCTGCTCCTCGATCTTAGCGCTGCTTTTAATACCGTCGATCATAATATTTTATTAGAACGTATCAAAACACGAATTGGTATGTCAGACTTAGCCCTGTTTTGGTTTAACTCTTATCTTACTGATAACGGACTACGTTAAGGAAACGTGTGGAGTTCCCCAGGGTTCGGTCCTTGGCCCTGCACTCTTCAGCATCCAAATGCTGCTGCTAGGTGACATCATACGCAAATATGTTATTAGCTTTCACTGTTATGCTGATGACACCCAACTCTACATGCCCCTAAAGCTGACCAACACGCCGGATTGTAGTCAGCTGGAGGCGTGTCTTAATGAAATTAAACAATGGATGTCCGCTAACTTTTTGCGACTCAACGCCAAAAAAACGGAAATGCTGATTATCGGTCCTGCTGGACACCGACCTCTATTTAATGATACAACTCTAACATTTGACAACCAAACAATTAAACAAGGCGACACGGTAAAGAATCTGGGTGTTATCTTTGACCCAACTCTCTCCTTTGAGTCACACATTAAAAGCGTTACTAAAACGGCCTTCTTTCATCTCCGTAATATCGCTAAAATTCGCTCCATTCTGTCGACTAAAGACGCTGAGATCATTATCCATGCGTTTGTTACGTCTCGTCTCGATTACTGTAACGTATTATTTTCGGGTCTCCCCATGTCTAGCATTAAAAGATTACAAAATGCGGCTGCTAGACTTTTGACAAGAACAAGAAAGTTTGATCACATTACGCCTGTACTGGCTCACCTGCACTGGCTTCCTGTGCACTTAAGATGTGACTTTAAGGTTTTACTACTTACGTATAAAATACTACACGGTCTAGCTTGCCGATTGTATTGTACCATATGTACCGGCAAGAAATCTGCGTTCAAAGGACTCCGGCTTATTAGTGATTCCCAAAGCCCAAAAAAAGTCTGTGGGCTATAGAGCGTTTTCATTTCGGGCTCCAGTACTCTGGAATGCCCTCCCGGTAAAAGTTCGAGATGCCACCTCAGTAGAAGCATTTAAGTCTCACCTTAAAACTCATTTGTATACTCTAGCCTTTAAATAGACTCCCTTTTTAGACCAGTTGATCTGCCGTTTCTTTTCTTTTTCTCCTATGTCCCACTCTCCCTTGTGGAGGGGGTCTGGTCCTATCTGGTGGCCATGTACTGCTCGCCTGTGTATCGGCTGGGGACATCTCTGCGCTGCTGATCCGCCTCCGCTTGGGATGTTTTCCTGCTGGCTCCGCTGTGAACGGGACTCTCGCTGCTGTGTTGGATCCGCTTTGGACTGGACTCTTGCGACTGTGTTGGATCCATTATGGATTGAACTTTCACATTAGCATGTTAGACCCGCTCGACATCCATTGCTTTCCTCCTCTCCAAGGTTCTCATAGTCATCATTGTCACCGACGTCCCACTGGGTGTGAGTTTTCCTTGCCCTTATGTGGGCCTACCGAGGATGTCGTAGTGGTTTGTGCAGCCCTTTGAGACACTAGTGATTTAGGGCTATATAAGTAAACATTGATTGATTGATTAGCTGTTCATTTGGATATAATATAGTTCCAATATATAGTAGACATATACTAAACTAAATGCAATTAAAACTATAAAGATTTTTTATTTATAAGAATCTAACATAATTTGTAAAGATTTTCTATCCAGCATGTCATCTTGTATTGTGATACATGTGAAATGTGTGAGTGTGTGTGTGTGTGCATGCGTGTGTGTGCTTGTGCATGCATGTGTGCACGAAAAATTGTCTGTGACCCTTCAGAGGTGCCAGTCGCCTGTCACGCAGCCAATCTAAGCCGATTAGAGGTGAGCGACTAACAGGTTTACGCTGCATCTGTTTCTTTCTTTTATGCAGCCAAAACACCCTGAAAGCCATCTTGTCTCAAGGAACTCTCACATTATTACCACCGTGCTGTTCGCTATTGTTTGGAGGAGAACGTGCTCTTTATCAAATGTTTACGCAGTCCTGTACAGTCAGGTTTGTACCAGATCCAATAATCTGAAATACAAATAATCAAATTCAAGCAATAATTACTATTTGGAGTGCATGTCAACAACGTAATTGCAGTAAGTACAACTTTTTATATGTGGTTCGCATGTACATACGTATGTCAACATTTTGTGAAAGTGTGCGTTTGGCGCCCACATTCCCTGCGTCTCACCACAGGCGAGTTCCGCACTTCCACCCATGACAGGGAAGCCTGGCACTGAGGGTCTGGTACAAGTGTCAGAAACCACCAATGAGACAGATGGTGGAGGCCAAAAGAAAACAAACGACAGGGTAAACCCTTAGTGACGCCAACAGGATAAGGCACACAGCCCACCATCCCACCATTACCCCCCGGTAATGCGTTGTTCACAGAGCAAGAAACGTTGATATAAGGCTGGGCGATATGGCATTTTTTTAATATTGCAATATTTTTTAGGCCATATCGCAATACACAATGTACTATATCTTGATATTTTACCTTGATTTAATACTTGATACATATAATCACAGCAGTATGATGATTCTATGTGTCTACATTCAAAAAATATTGTTCATACTGCATTAATATATGCTCATTATAGACTTTCATACAGAGAGGGAAATCACAACTAAAAAAATCAAAAATATTTTCATACGGTTTTAATGTGGAAATGTTTGCCTCGGCATTTTGATGGTGTGGGCATGTGGCACCGAATGGAGATGTTATGCGGAGTAAGCACTCTTCATTCTCTAGCACAGGGGTCACCAACGCGGTGCCCGTGGGCAGCAGGTCGCCCGTAAGGACCAGATGAGTCGCCCGCTGGCCTGCTCTAAAAATAGCTCAAATAGCAGCACTTACCTGTGAGCTGCCTCCATTTTTTAAATTGTATTTATTTACTAGCAAACCGGTCCCACTTTGCTCGACATTTTTAATTCTAAGAAAGACAAAACTCAAATAGAATTTGAAAATCCAAGAACATATTTTAAAGATTTGGTCTTCATTTGTTTAAATTAAAAAAAAAAGTCTTCTTATAACTTTCAGAAAGAAAATTTTAGAGAAAAAATACAACCTTAAAATTGATTTTAAGATTTTTAAACACATATACCTTTTTATCTATTAAATTCCTTCCACTTCTTTCCTGAAAATTCAAATCAATGTTCAAGTAATTTTTTTTTTGTTGTTGTAAAGAATAATAAACACATTTTAATTTAATTCTTCATTTTAGCTTTTTCGACGAAGAATATTTGTGAAATACTTCTTCAAACTTATTATGATTAAAATTAAAAAAACTTATTCTGGCAGATCCAGAAAATCTTTGGAATCAAATTTAAATCTTATTTCAAAGGCTTTTGATTTTCTTTTAATATTTTTGTTTTGGAAAATCTAGAAGAAATAATGATTTGTCTTTGTTAGAAATATAGATTGGTCTAGTTGTATATTCAGTAGAAGCATTTAAGTCTCACCTTAAAACTCATTTGTATACTCTGGCCTTTAAATAGACTCCCTTTTTAGACCAGTTGATCTGCTGTTTCTTTTCTTTTTCTTCTATGTCCTACTCTCCCCTGTGGTCCCATGTACTGCTTGCCTGTGTATCGGCTGGGGACATCTCTGCGCTGCTGATCCGCCTCCGCTTGGGATGGTTTCCTGCTGGCTCCGCTGTGAACGGGACTCTCGCTGCTGTGTTGGATCCGCTTTGGACTGGACTCTCGCGACTGTGTTGGATCCATTGTGGATTGAACTTTCACAGTATCATGTTAGACCCGCTCGACATCCATTGCTTTCCTCCTCTCTAAGGTTCTCATAGTCATTATTGTCACCGACGTCCCACTGGGTCATTATTGTCACCGATGTCCCACTGGGTGTGAGTTTTCCTTGCCCTTATGTGGGCCTACCGAGGATGTCGTGGTGGTTTGTGCAGCCCTTTGAGACACTAGTGATTTAGGGCTATATAAGTAAACATTGATTGATTGATTGATTGATTGATATTCTAACAAAATGCAGATTGTTTTTTAACCTATTTAAAACAGGTCATCAAAATTCTAAAATTAATCTTAATCAGGAAAAATTACTAATGATGTTCCATAAATTCTTCTTTTAAATTTTTCAAAAACATTCGAATTAGCTAGTTTTTCTCTTCTTTTTTTTTGGTTGAATTTTGAATTTTAAAGAGTCGAAATTGAAGATAAATTATGTTTCAAAATTTAATTTTCATTTTTGTCCGTGTTTTCTCCTCTTTTAAACCGTTCAATTAAGTGTTTTTTTTCATAATTTATTCTCTACAAAAAACCTTCCGTAAAAGGAAAAAAAATGTATGACGGAATGACGGACAGAAATACCCATTTTATATATATATATATATATATATATATATATATATATATATATATATATATATATATATATATATATATGTATTTATTAAAGATAAATTGAGCAAATTGGCTATTTCTGGCAATTTATATAAGTGTGTATCAAACTGGTAGCCCTTTGCATTAATCAGTACCCAAGAAGTAGCTCTTGGTTTCAAAAAGGTTGGTGACCCTTGCTCTAGCAGGTGACTTTTCAAATGATGCCACATATTAGCAGTAATGTTACTTTTGGTAGCAACACTTTTGCCCCACACTTGACAAAGTTGTCTATTCGACAACCACCAGACGATAAACACCCTGCTGTTTTTCTTGGGATTTAAAGGCCTACTGAAACCCACTACTACCGACCACGCAGTCTGATTTATATATCATTGATGAAATATTAACATTGTAACACATGCCAATACGGCCTTTGTAGTTTACTAATTGCAATTTTAAATTTCCCGGGAGTTTCTTGTTGAAAACGTCGCGGAATGATGACGTATACGCGTGACGTCACGGACTGTGAGGAAATATTAGCGCTGCGCACACACACAGCTAAAAGTCGTCTGCTTTAACCGCATAATTATACAGAATTTTGGACATCTGTGTTGCTGAATCCTTTGCATTTTTTTTTATTTAATAATGGAGACTATAAAGAACAATGCTGTTGGTGGAAAGCGGTGGATTCCAGCTGTCTTTAGCACCGAGACCCAGCCGGCGGTTTTTTTTGTTAGTTGTGAAAGCAAAACGGTCAAGCGAACAAGTTTTTTCTACGTCAACCAGCATGTTTTTGGATGGGGAAATTGTGATATATATCTTATCGAAGACATCCGTGGATTATTCGTCGTTTTGCAGCAGCTGTGAGCTTGGCTCCTCGGCTACTCTCTGAGATACAGTGTGTTTAACGCAGCCATCCGACCTCGAGGTATGTCTTTCCAATCTTTACTTTACAATCTTTAAAATCTCACTAAAACACTATTAAAACAATAAGCAGATAAGGGATCTTCCAGAATTATCCTAGTACATGTGTCTAATTGCATCTGAAACGCTCACACTGCCGTTGCCAGGAGCTGTCGCTTTTTTTTTTTTTCTTTTTCTAGTCCGTCGCTATCAATGTCCTCAAACACAAATCTTTTATCCTCGCTCAAATTAATGGGGAAATTGCCGCTTTCTCAGTCAGAATCGCTCGCGCAGCTGGCGTCTGTGATTGTAATCAATGGGTGGATGTGAGGAGTCCGACTATCTGTGACGTCACGCGCAATACTTACGGGAAAGCCAGGGCTTTCTTAAGAGCGACCAAAAGTTGCGAACTTTAACATCGATTTTCTGTACTAAATCCTTTCAGCAAAAATATGGCAATATCGCGAACTTATCAAGTACGACACATAGAATGGACCTGCTATCCCCGTTTAAATAAAAAAATCTCATTTCAGTAGGCCTTTAATTCTTCCTTCATTTGTTACCAGATTCGCACCTTCTTTCTCTCGTATTACCACTCGCACGGCTGCGCTAGCATCACAGCTAACGTTACCCATGCTGCTACCTCTCTGCTCCCCGAGGGCGTATACGTATGTGACGTATGACGTGACAGTATGCGACGTATGTAAGAAGGTGCGCTTGTTGTCTGTGAGAAAGAGACATAAGAAAGAGCGAGGAGAGCCTGTAGTGTAATGCCCGCAGCTAAAAGCAACTGCATGAGAACGTATACTCGAATATCACGATATAGTCATTTTCTATGTCGCATAGAGACAAACCCGCGATATATTGATATATCGCCCAGCCCTACATTGATAATACAATTCGGCAGCAGCTTGCTAAGCGACGTACCTACATGCCCTCCCTGCGTGGTTGAGGTGGGCGGGGATGGGTGCTCGCGGGGTGTATAACATAGTCAGGATGCAAAGGATTCTGGGTATTTGTTGTGTTGCGTTTATGTTGTGTTACTGGGAGGATTTTCTCCCGAAATGTGTTTGTCATTCTTCTTTTGTGTGGGTTCACAATGTGGCGCATATTAGTAGGAGTGTTAAAGTTGTTTATATCACAACCGTCAGTGTACTCTGTGTCACCCAGTATGCCTTCCAGTCGTGTGCATGCATCTGCAGAAGCCTCTCACAACATGTTGCTGGACTGGCAAGCAGTTTGTACATGTTGTAGAAGGTGTTTAAGGCAATGGCTTCATAGCATGCCCTTATTCTTGTCATCTGGTTGACCACCAGGAGATATTGGCGAGAATAGTTGCGGCTCCCATTGTCTTCCTCATTTTGTGAAACGGGCCGAAATGGCTCTTTAAGTGGTAAAGGTTGCCAACCCCTGCTCTATGAAGATGGTTGTTTGGGTTGTCACAAAATCATAATTTCAAGCGTCTTTACAGATACCACTGAAATTCCACAATTCTCGATACTTAATTGATACCACGATAAAAAAAAATATCAGCTGCCAAATAGTAACCAGGAATTTAAAAAAAAAAGTACAGCAGAATTCTATAACCTCCGGGTCCATAAAAAAAAACAATACTATGTTTATAAATAGGCCTGGGACGATATTTTATAAACCAATTAACCAGACGATAAAAGAAAATTAAGTCAATAAGTTTGCCAACCTCGATAATTGCTATGTTTACACGTTGTTACGGGTTACAAGAGTCTTTTCATTTGGTTCAGCAGCTGAAGGTGTTTGGACTAATTTAATGGTGGCAATGATAACCGCTGTAAAACTCCCGACTTAGTATTACCATGTAAAATTAAAATTTTATTAAATTTATAACAAAATTACTGATACAAACTCCACAGTGCCAAATTGAAACAGACGGCAATAAACTCCTTTCAACAGGAAGTTACCTTTGACATTATGTGATGTCTGTCACGCCCAAGAAATCATGTTTTGTTTTGGTCATGTTATGTTTTGTTTTTTGGACATTCAGTTCTTGCTTTTGCACTTCCTTGTTTTCTTTATTTCCATAGCAACTCATTAATTTTCACCTGGCCCACATGTCACGCCCCTGTCCTCAGCCCTCACACCTGTTTGTGATGATCATAATTATTATTTAAACCACAGTTACCTGGTAGTCAGTCTGGCAACTTCACATCCCGTATTCCTCAACTCCTTTCATGCCAAAGACCATGCTGTTCATTTTGTCCACGCCACGTAAGTTTTGTTAGTCATGCCACAGTGCAAGTGTTTTTGTTTCATGTTTATAGTTTGTAGCCTTTATGCCAGTCATTTGTTTTTCATTAGTCAAGTTTGTTCTCCGCCATTATGCGGGCAATTTGTTTGCCTTTTTGTAGTTTGTATGAGTAGTAATAAATCAAAATGTACATACATTCACGTCCCGTTCGTGCCAATTTCCCTTTGCATCAGAGAAACAAACTATCCTTTTGTCCAAGTCATAGTCCAAGTGTGACAATGTCTGATCACCCAACATTTATTGAAAAAACATTCTAAAAGTTTACAAATTAAATTGGAAGAAGATAAACATATTGAAACACAAATAAAAACAGTATGGCTCTGCCAAGAAAGTATTTTTCGTGGCTATTTATTTAATTTATAAAAAAAATACAACTTGGTTAAAATATATTAGCGTGTGTGTATAATTACTTTTTGAGTACATTAAACCATACCACAGGAATAATGATAACCGTGATCTTTTTGGTCACAGTAACGTTATCTAGCCATTGTATTATTTTAATGTATAGTTGAGGGTCCACCACCCCTTCCTTAACAGGGACATAACCTATTTTATTAGTTTTTGTTTGTGTTTTTTGTTTAAGTGCAAAATGGACAAAAAACTGTTCTTATAATTTTTTTAACTGGCATGGAAAAGTTTACATTTCAATTACAATGTTAATATATACGAAAAATAAAAGGTTATTGCATTTGAAAGGGTATACTTGCATTATTATTAGTATGTATTATCATTACATAAGTGATTCATTTGGTCTAAAATATAGTATCCATCCATTTTCTACCGCTTATTCCCTTTGGGGTCGCGGGTGGCGCTGGTGCCTATCTCAGCTACAATCGGGCGGAAGGTGGTCTACACCCTGGACAAGTCGCTGTCATCGCAGGGCCAACACAGATAGACAGAAAACATTCACACTCACATTCACACACTAGGGCCAATTTTGTGTTGCCAATCAACCTATCCTCAGGTGCCTGTCTTTGGAGGTGGGAGGAAGCCGGAGTACCCGGAGGGAACCCACACAGTCACGGGGAGAACATGCAAACTCAACACAGAAAGATCCCGAGCCTGGGATTGAACCCAGGACTACTAAGGACCTTTGTATTGTGAGGCAGACGCACTAACCCCTCTCCCACCCTGCTGCCTAAAATATAGTAGCAATAATATAATTTATAATAATAATAAAAATAATTTGTAGGTCATCTCAGGGTATTCAATGGATCACAACTGGACTGATTGGTTTTTCTTAGAAGACGTTTCGCCTCTCATCTGAGTAGGCTGGACTAGAACTGGAGTAGGCTGGACTAGTCCTGACCAATCTTAGTCTGGTCTAGATTTTACCAATCTAAGTATAAAACTAGATTTGACCAATCTAAGTATATGATCATGAACTGATGAAGCCTACTCAGATGAGAGGCGAAACGTCTTCTGGGAAAAACCAAACTGTCCGGCTGCAATTGATTGAATGCCCTGAGATTACAAAGACCTAAATGAATGAGAACATTTATAGAGAATTTGTAGGTCAACATATTGTCCAGCAAAATGTGTTATTGGCCCAGGATTATTATGATTATAGATAACATTAGTCAACCAGTTTACATTCTAAAATGAAGAGCAGTCATGTGGAGCCCTTAAGTCAGTGGTTCTTAACCTGGGTTCGATCGAACCCTGGGGGTTCGGTAAGTCGGGCTCAGGGTTTCGACTCCTCGTGTAAATAAAAACTCACTATCGGCGTATTACGGATACAGCAACAGCAGAAGTCACACTGATTTGCAGGTGTGTAATTTGTTTTGAGTTCATGCACTGTGTTGGTTTTGTTCTTTGAACAAAGTGATGTTCATGCACGGTTCATTTTGTGCACCAGTAAAAAAACATGGTAACACTTTAGTATGGGGAACATATTCACCATCAATTACTTGCTCATTAACATGGAAATTAGTAACATATTGGCTCTTAACTAGTCATTATCAAGTACTTATTAATGCCTTATTCGGCATGGACTTATTATTAACCCTAACCCTCTAACCCTGGCCCTAACCCTCTAACCCAGGGGTGTCAAAGTCAAATACAGAGTGGGCCAAAATTTAAAACTGAACAAAGCCGCGGGCCAAGTTTGAACAAATTAACCTTTTAATAAGACCCAAACAAGTTTTGCATTGAATATTGAACAAGCTAGGGAGTGGGGTTTGGTGGTAGCGTGGGTGTATATTGTAGTGTCCCATAAGAGTTAGTGCTGCAAGGTTGTGGGTATTTGTTCTGTTGTGTTTATGTTGTGTTACGGTGTGGATGTTCTCCCGAAATGTGTTTGTCATTCTTGTTTGGTGTGGGTTCACAGTTTGGCGCATATTTGTATCAATCAATCAATCAATGTTTACTTATATAGCCCTAAATCACTAGTGTCTCAAAGGGCTGCACAAACCACAACACAAACCACTACGACATCCTCGGTAGGCCCACATAAGGGGAAGGAAAACTCACAGCCAGTGGGACGTCGGTGACAATAATGACTATGAGAACCTTGGAGAGGAGGAAAGCAATGGATGTCGAGCGGGTCTAGCATGATACTGTGAAAGTTCAATCCATAATGGATCCAACACAGTCGCGAGAGTCCAGTCCAAAGCGGATCCAACACAGCAGCGAGAGTCCCGTTCACAGCGGAGCCAGCAGGAAAACATCCCAAGCGGAGGCGGATCAGCAGCGCAGAGATGTCCCCAGCCGATACACAGGCAAGCAGTACATGGCCACCGGATCGGACCGGACCCCCTCCACAAGGGAGAGTGGGACATAGGAGAAAAAGAAAAGAAACGGCAGATCAACTGGTCTAAAAAGGGAGTCTATTTAAAGGCTAGCGTATACAAATGAGTTTTAAGGTGAGACTTAAATGCTTCTACTGAGGTGGCATCTCAAACTTTTACCGGGAGGGCATTCCAGAGTACTGGAGCCCGAAATGAAAACGCTCTATAGCCCGCAGACTTTTTTTGGGCTTTGGGAATCACTAATAAGCCGGAGTCCTTTGAATGCAGATTTCTTGCTGGGACATATGGTACAATACAATCAGCAAGATAGGCAGGAACTAGACTGTGTAGTATTTTATACGTAAGTAGTAAAACCTTAAAGTCATATCTTAAGTGCACAGGAAGCCAGTGCAGGTGAGCCAGTACAGGCGTAATGTAACAGTGTTAAAGTTGTTTATACGGCCATCCTTAGTGTGACCTGTATGGCTGTAAACCAAGTGTGACTTGCATACACTTATGTGTGTGTAAAAGCCGTAAATACTATCTGACCGGACCGGCATGCTTTTTGTATGGAGGAAAAGTGGACGTGACAACAGGTTGTAGAGAATGCTAAAGGCAATGCCCTTAAGGCCCGGCCCCAATATCGTTGTTTTTGTGGAAATCGGGAGAAATTGGGAAGAATGGTTGTGCCGGGTGATTTTCGGGAGATGCACTGAACTTCGGGAGTTGTCGAGAAAATCGGGAAGGTTGGCAAGTACGAGTATTAGCGGTGAATGCGGTGCCAAATTTGGCCCGCGGGCCAGAGTTTGACACCCGTGCTCTAACCCTAACGAAATAACTCTAAATTAAGTCTTTGTTACTTGGAATATGTTCCCCTAATGTCCAAAAAACTCCAACTTAAGTCTGTGTTACTTAGAATATGTTCACCATACTAAAGTGTTACCGAAAACATAAAACTTTGGCTTGAATTTGAAAAAAAAACATTTTATTTTTCACTAAAGAAGGGTTCGGTGAATGTGCATTTGAAACTGGTGGGGTTCGGTACCTCCAACAAGGTTAAGAATCACTGCTTTATGTATATAAAACAAACAAAATTGTTGTAAATATTATTTTAATATGGTGGTAGTGTGACGTCATAATGTCATTTTTTATGAAATATTCTAATAAAAAGGTTAAATATATACTCAAAGAAAATTAATTGTTTTTTTTTCGTTATTAGTATCATCATTTCGGCTTTTTTGCACTATGTTATGCCTTTTTGCTGTATTTTTGCAGTTTTCCTTTCATTTATTTGATTTTAACAATGTGCCATAAAACACAGCTGTGTCCAGCAAATGGCCACGAGGCAAGACTATCCAGTTGTGTTTAAATGTTGCCCAATGACAGAAGCATGTTTCTCGGCTGTAATTAATACACTGTGTAATTGAGGCCAAATCAAAATAAGCCATCACACGGGGCCAAAGAAAGTAGCCAATGTCAGCACTTTGAGGAAAATTTATGTAGTGGCCGTGTTTATTGGTCAATTTATCAAAGTCTATAAATGTCACAGGGGTGTATGTTAGTCAATCCGCAGAATTGGTGCCATTTGTGTGCCATGGAAATAAAGTTAGCTGTGGTCAAAATACATTGGTACTTCTTTTAACGATGTACGTCTTAGTATCGATTTAATACTTTTTTTAAACTCATATTATGGGCTGATTATAACTTAAGGACAAGACCCACATGTGTGTGTTAGTCCTTATCCATAATATACTTTAACTCTAGAGTATTTAAAATTTAAAACATTTTTGTAAAAATTCACACTATAGTTGTGTTCCTGGGTTTTCACTCAGTCCTGTTACCCTAACACATTAACGCCTCAGAAATTCTTCCAAGGGGTTCCACAAGTCCCATGGTCTACAGGAAGTTACATAATTCACAACTTGTACAGACCATGGGAAGAACAAAGTATTTATTTTTATGCATATTACATCATATTTATACTATGACAGCAGGTAAAAAAAATCTTAGCACGGTCCTGATACCTAAAATAGGTTTTTATATGTTATTTGCTTATTTCTAATATTAAAAAAAATATGTACTGTGTGTTAGTAGTTAAACACGCTATTAGCATATCACTAAAATTCGCTCCATTTTGTCCACTAAAGACGCTGAGATCACTATCCATGCGTTTGTTACGTCTCGTCTCGACTACTGTAACGTATTATTTCCGGGTCTCCCCATGTCTAGCATTAAAAGATTGCAGTTGGTACAAAATGCGGCTGCTAGACTTTTGACAAGAACAAGAAAGTTTGATCATATTACGCTTATACTGGCTCACCTGCACTGAGTTCCTGTGACCTTAAGATGTGACTTTAAGGTTTTACTACTTACATATAAAATACTACACGGTCTAGCTCCATCCTATTTTGCCGATTGTATTGTACCATATGTCCCGGCAAGAAATCTGCGTTCAAAAGACTCCGGCTTATTAGTGATTCCTAAAGCCCAAAAAAAGTCTGCGGGCTATAGAGCGTTTTCCGTTCGGGCTCCAGTACTCTGGAATGCCCTCCCGGTAACAGTTCGAGATGCTACCTCAGCAAAAGCATTTAAGTCTCACCTTAAAACTCATTTTTATACTCTAGCCTTTAAATAGACCTCCTTTTTAGACCAGTTGATCTGCCGCTTCTTTTCTTTTTCTACTTTGTCCCCCCCTCCCTTGTGGAGGGGATCCGGTCCGATGACCATGGATGAAGTACTGGCCTTTATAAATATCCTTTATAAATGTATTTATTGAAAAATACTTCAATAAAATATGAATTCAAGTTCATAAACTGTGAAAAGAAATGCAACAATGCGATATTCAGTGTTGACATCTAGCTTTTTTTTGGACATGTACCATAAATATTGATGTTAAGGATTTCTTTTTTGTGAAAAAATGTTTAGAATTTAGTTTTTGAATCTAGATGGATCTCTATTACAATCCCCAAAGAGGGCACTTTAAGTTGATGATTACTTCTATGTGTAGAAATCTTTATTTATAATTGAATCACTTGTTTATTTTTCAACAAGTTTTTAGTTATTTTTACATCTTTTTTTCCAAATAGTTCAAGAAATTCCACTATAAATGAGCGATATTTTGCACTGTTATACAATTTAATAAATAAGAAACTGATGACATACTGCTGTATTTTACTTCTTTATCTCTTTTTTTTTTTTAAACCAAAAACGCTTTGCTCTGATTAGGGGGTACTTGAATTAAAAAATGTTCACAGGGGGTACATCACTGAAAGAAGGTTGAGAACCACTGCCTTACGGTATTAAGGTAACTAAAATTTGGTTGCCGCAGCTCAAATGCTGGTGTGCTCTTTAGCCCGGAAATACAAGAGTTTAATTTGTGTATTATCAGATTTAGAGTATAAAAAAGTCAGTTATAATAGTTTATAACAAGCAAATGGCACTGATTTGGTGGAATGGCCCAATAAAGTCAAGTCAAGCATTTAACCGAACAAGATCATTTCCAGTTATTCAGCAAACACTTTCTATCATTTGCTTTTTTAAAGAGGAAGATCTTTACGTTTGTGCTTTTCTCTCAACTCCTTGTATCCTCTTCACCTTCTCCCCTATTGGCCCGAGACCCGCGGGACTTTTGTTGAGACCTGGCGTGTGTTTTTCTTAGCGCCTCGTTCATTTTCAAGTGTTCCTTTCCTCCACTACCGTTCAACAGCTCCCCTTTCACCAACACTGAAAGGAATGAAAACATACATCAAAAGAGGCCCTCTCATTTTGAAGATATCCAGACTTCTAACTTTCTTCCCTCCTATCTTGCAGTCAATATGATCTGCTTGCTGGTCGTCTCTCTTTCCTGGCAGCGCACACGTACACAAACAGACACACACGCACTCTGCTCTGCCACCTGCAGACCTCCAAACTCAGGTTTCTGAAGGTGACAACCATGCAGGTTATCATAACAACCTGCAAAAGCCAAAATATTGCATTGTTTTACATACTTGGAGTCTTTATCATATTGGCTTACACTCAGGTTCAAAGAACGTTTTGTTGCGAAACTAAGCTAGTAAAAAAAAAAAAAGCTTACTTTGGTTTGCTGCCAATTAGTTGACCTTTTTGCTACGTTTGATTTTTGCAATAGACAAAATTTCAACCCCTTACCATTCTGACATGACATTGTTTTCATCACTGTTCTTCAAACTTATATCCACAAAGACACAGTAACCATATATGATGGAAAATGGAATTAGCACGGCTGCATTAGCTACACAGTGCTACTAAAACAACTCTGATTAACATTTCACTTGCATGTACCAAAAATGTTTATCCTGTCTGTCGTGGTACAATAAACAAAGCTATCGACTGTAAATTAGAAATGGAATATTTGGCCCCATTCGTCGCAGTGTACCTAATATAAGAAACATGACAAATTAGGGGGTCAAATATCCACTTTAGTCGCCAGACCAGGTGTCGGCAACCCAAAATGTTGGAAGAGCTAGACGAAGTGGCTGGGGAGAGGGAAGTCTGGGCTTCCCTGCTTAGGCTGCTGCCCCCGCGACCTGACCTCGGATAGGCGGAAGAAGAGGGATGGATGGATGGACAATCTTTTCAAGCTAGGTTACATTTGCTGTGGTCTGGAACAACATGGCACACAAACAACTTTGAGAAATGCAGCCAATATTACAGATAATATGTTCCTTGTGTAATTCCGACAACATACAGCTGTTAATGACCTCAACCACCAATGATGCCTTGCCTGAGAATTGCATTTCAAGCCCTCTCATTTGCTGTACCATTTGTTCTCCATTGAGAGCTCTCTTCACCAATCAAATGCACCCTTCTTTAGCTCAGTTGAAGTCCTAACTGATAAAGTACAAAACCAGGCAACTATGTTTTAAACCACATTCTAAAACTTTTCTTTTTGGTTGACCACATTTTAAACTGCATTCCTAAGAACCCCACTACACAAATTTGAATGAGTCATTCTGCCATCATGCATTAGGACTGTAGTCCCAATCAGCGGGTCATCAGAAATGCAGAATAATGAACATGTAGTGATGTCATGTAAAAGGCATTTGCGAGTGTACTCACATAGGCCTATTTTACCTACCACTTCATGGGGAACGCTTTGTACAAAAAAACAGGCTTTGCTACACAGTGAAAAAAAATTCAGTCATCTAGGACCATTTGGCACACTGCCGATAAGCAGGTCTATTTTCATACAAAAGGCGCACCGTATAATAAGGCACATTAAAGGGGTCATATTATGTTTTGTCAAAACATTTCCTTGAGGTCTAATGATGGTTCTTAAATCAAAATGTTGCATAGATCACGTTATAAAGACCATCTTAAAATCGTTTTCTTAACTTTGCCTCTTGATGCGCTTTTTTTTGGACGTTCTTATTTATGTGGCGCCACTTTAAAAGCGTATTCTCCGCGTCATCTTTGTAGTACCGGTGTAACGTGCAAAGAAGGGAGTCGAAGAATTGTCAAAAGATGGTGCTAACTGTTTATTGACAATTAGACTTTACTTAAATAAATAACGGAGCAGCCTCTCCTCATTGTTCCGTGGCTCACTAGTGCAACAACAATGCCGGAAATGTGTCCCATGAAAAAAACGTCCGACCAGAAACTCTAATAACTAAAATTCCATGGGTGATTTAGGTAAACCCACTAGGTTTTAGCACTTCCATCAGTTGATATAAGTTAAAACTCTACGCTACTTTATATTACAAATGGCAACAGCATACTTGGCAAGCATTTCGATTTTCCAGGGAGACTCCCCAATTTCAGTGCCCCTCCCGATTTCCACCCGGACAACAATATTGTGGGCGTGCCTTAAAGCCACAGCCTTTAGCGTCCTCTCTCACCTGAAAAGGAGACTAATATATATGTCTCCGTTATCCATAGGTTAATCTATAACCCATAAAGTAGGCAGGCACGGAGCTATTTCTCAGCGTATGTTTATTCCAGCCGGCACATTAATACACTGATACACATCAGCCGGATCCCATCACGCATTGCTTCAAAACTACGGCAAGTAGTAATGTCCAAAAACTTAACAGAGACGAAGCAGAAGAACGAATAAGAGACATGGCGACGACGAGTAAGAAGAAGAAGAAGTACACATTCCAAGTTCCAAAATGACTGGAAAAAATAATATCAGTTCATCCAGGACAGCTCGAAGGGGCAGGGGTATGCTTCCTGCAAATTTTGTAGATCAGACTTCTCCATTGAACACGGTGGCCGGACGGATTATTCATATATCTACATATATATCCATCCATCCATTTTCTACCGCTTATTCCCTTTGGGGATTGTGCTTATCTCAGCTACAATCGGGCGGAAGGCGGGGCAAACACTGGACAAGTCGCCACCTCATCGCAGTGCCAACACAGATAGACGGACAACATTCACACTCACATTCACACACTAGGGCCAGGGCAACAGCGGAGGAAGAATGCCCCACAACAAGAAAATAAAGAAAAAGAAAAAGCTTATCGACTACGATGACATCACAAACTACAATGGAAACGTTGTCTAAGACAAGGCAAACAGTCCAGTTGCGATTGATTGAACGCGCTGAGATTACAATGACCTGGATAAATGACAACATTCATGGACAGGACTGACTGAACAACTACGATATTCAATAGTGCACATCAAACCTACACGCTGTTTTGTCCTAGACAGTGGGATCGATCTATACTCCAAGAAATATGACAACACAAAGTACATTTTGCATGACGTCACGTAAACCGGATGTGACGCACCCAACACATATTTAAAAAAAGAACTCAAACACAAATTGAAACAGAAGAAAATAAACCTATTCAAACAAGGTAATCGGGCAGCACAGTGGAAGAGGGATTAGTGTGTCTGCCTCACAATACGAAGGTACTGAGTAGTGCTGGATTCAATCCCGGGCTCGGGATCTTTTTGTGTGGAGTTTGCATGTTCTCCCCGTGACTGCGTGGGTTCCCTCCGGGTACTCCGGCTTCCTCCCACTTCCAAAGATATGCACCTGGGGATAGGTTGATTGGCAACACTAAATTGGCCCTAGTGTTTGAATTTTAGTGTCTGAGAAGGACAAGCGGTAGAAAATGGATGGATGGATGCGGACATCTTTATTGACATTTTTTTATAATTCAGTGTTTAAAAATTCAGTACATAACAATTCAGTGTACAAACTGTATAAAATTGGTGTTTAAAATACAGTGTAAAAATATTTAGTGCAGAAAAATTTGCTGCTTCTCAACAGTAGCAATCGATCCTGTCTCAGAGACAGTCAATGAGGTGTCAAGTTTGAAGTCACCTGACTCGGGTCTTACAAACGAGCAGGTTATGTAAGCAGCACTACACATTACAGGCCATGTAAATTAAAGTATGTGCTTGGATCCCTTTTTATGAATACTTACAAAACCCAAAACCAGTAAAGTTGGCACGTTATGTAATTCATAAATAAGACAATGATTTGCAAATCCTATTCAACTTTTATTAAATTGAATGTACTGCAAAGACAAGATATTTATTTTTTTGAAAAGAATAAATAACTTAGAATTTAACTGCAGCAACGCATTGCAAAAAAGTTAGCACAGGGGCTTTTTTACCACTGTGTTTCATGGCCTTTCCTTTTAACAACACATTTGGGAACTGTAGAGACCAATTTTTGAAGCTTTTCTGGTGGAATTATTTCCCATTGTTACTTCATGTACAGCTTAAGTTGTTCAACAGCCCGTTGTAGTATTTTAGGTTTCATAATGCGCCACACTTTTTCAATGGGAGACAGGTCTGGACTACAGGCAGGCCAGTCTAGTACTTACACTCTTTTACTATGAGGACACGCTGTTGTAACACGTGACTTGGCATTGTCTTGCTGAAATAAGCAGGGGCGTCCATGATAAGGTTGCGTGGATGCCAACATATGTTGCTCCAATACCTGTATGTACCTTTCAGCATTAATAGTGCCTTCACAGATGTGTAAGTTACCCATGCCTTGGGCACTAATACACCCCCACACCATCACAGATGCTGGCTTTTGAACTTTGCACCTATTAACGATCCGGATGGATTGTTTCCTTTTTTGTCCGGACGACCCGACGTCCAGAGTTTTCAAAAACAATTTGAAATGTGGAGTCGTCAGACCACAGAACACTTTTACTCTTTGCATCAGTCAATTATAGATGAGCTTGGGCCCAGCGAAGCCGGAGGCATTTCTGGATGTTGTTGATAAATGGCTTTCGCTTTGCATAGTAGAGTTTTAACTTGCACTTACAAATGTAGCAACAAACTGTAGTTCCTGACGGTGGTTTTCTGAAGTGTTCCTTAGCCCATGTGGTGATATCCTTTACACCTTGATGTCGCTTTTTGATGCGGTACCGCCTGAGGGATCCAAAGTCACGGCCATTCAATGTCACGTGCAGTGATACATAGACCTTAGATGGTGAAATTCCTAAATTCCATACAATAGCTCATTGAGAAATGTTGTTCTTAAACTGTTCGACAATTTGCACACACATTTCTTCACAAAGTGGTGACCCTCACCCCATCCTTGTTTGTGAATAACTAAGCATTTCATGGAAGCTGCTTTCATACCCAATCACGGAACCCACCTGTTCCCAATTAGTCTGTTCACCTGTGGGATTTTCCAAATAAGTGTTAAATGAGCATCCCTCAACTTTTTCAGTCTTTTTTTCCACTTGTGCCAGCTTTTTTGAAACATGCTGCAGGCATCAAATTCGAAATGAGCTAATATTTACAAAAAATAACAAAATTTTTCAGTTAGAATGTTAAGTATCTAGTCTTCGCAGTCTATTCAATTTAGTATAGGTTGAAAAGGATTTGCAAATCATTGTATTCTGTTTTTATTTACGATTTACACAACATGCCAACTTCACTGGTTTTGGGGTTTGTAAAACAGTGGAGGTTGCTGTACATTAGGTAAAATAATCTCAAGAAAAAAGATAAAAGCTGATTGCACGATGTAACAAACACTGACACAATAAGGACTGATACTTTGGTTTATGGTTTGAGTTTATTTTGAACATGTATAAATGACAGACAATCTCAAAACAGAATAACTTTTTTACTGAATAAGACACAGTATATAAAAATATAGAATGTGGGATTTACATTGTTAACTATGAACATTAATATCATCAATGACTATTGAGAATATATGAACGTTGGTCCTCTACTGCAGACCAACTCCTTGATCGACATGTATTGTAATTAAACAAAAACAACAATGATACCAGGCTTCACGGTGGCAGAGGGGTTAGTGCGTCTACCTCACAATACGAATATCCTGAGTAGTCCTGGGTTCAATGCCGGGCTCGGGATCTTTCTGTGTGGAGTTTGCATGTCCTCCCCGTGAATGCATGGGTTCCCTCTGGGTACTCCGGCTTCCTCCCACTTCCAAAGACATGCACCTGGGGATAGGTTGATTGGCAACACTAAAAACTGAATGTGAGTGTGAGTGTGGCTGTCTATCTGTGTTGGCCCTGCGATGAGGTGGCGACTTGTCCAGGGTGTACGCCACCTTGCGCCCGAATGTAGCTGAGATAGGCACCAGCGCCCCCCGTGATCCGAAAGGGAATAAGCGGTAGGAAAATGGATGGCTGGAACAATGATTCCACAAACACGGCGAAATCCATCCATATATCCATCCATTTCCTACCGCGTGTCCCTTATGGTGTTACGGGCGGTGCTGGAGCCTTTCTCAGCTGCATTCGGGCAGTAGGTGGGGTCCCCCCTGGACATGTCGTATAAATGCTAAAAACAGCCACTTATACAATAAAATGTCACTGTTCTGCAGAACTTTGTTGTGTGTAAACAAGCCCCGCCCACTCCTTCCCATGCCTTGTCTGTATGCAGCAGAGCTTCCTATGGTTACGTCAATCAAAAGTGCAGACTCTAACCCTTAGAATCATTCTATACTTTAAAAATATCCAGCGGGCCGCATTGAAATATTTTTTATGTTGTATGTATGCTGTTTTGCAAAACCTGTGCCAGTGACTTCGAGCTTGACACCTCATTGGCTGCTTCTGAGACAGGATCAATCGCTTCACTCGTAATTTACCGGAAGTGGGGTTTTTTTTTTTGAAACCACACATTTTTCAGGACTGATTTTTTTTTACACAAATTTTAATAACACTGAATTTTTATACACTGATTTTTCAAACATTGAATTTAAAAACGTACACATTTTTCAAACGCATTTTTTTAATGAAATGTTCAGAATAATTCAATGTAAAAAAAATTCAGTTCACAAAAATCAAACGCAAAAACTTCAGTTACATAAATTCAGTGTAAAAAAAAACAGCTTTTGTAATAAAGACACAAATTAACTACGGCCCGTCAGATTTTGGACACTGGCGGGATGTCCCAAGTAAAAAAATAAAAAATGTTTAATTATTTTCATTATATATTTTTTTAAATCTGTCCTTTAAAATCCATTTTCTACCGCTTCGTGTCTCCTAGCCGCTCAGGCAAATCATATTATCTAAAAATGCACATGCCGCAGTGTCAGGTGAGCGCGCGTCAAGTGTGGGCTCTTTCAGTCAATTAGGGCACATATATGTATATTCACATATACATATATAAATAAATTGTTTTAACCCAATGTGGCACCCGAGTCAAAGAGTTTGGGGACCCCTGGCCCATACTTTTTGAGCACATTTAACAATACTGTAATAACAATGATAACCCTGATCATTTTTGTGACATTGAACGTGGTATTACATTTTTATATCGTTAGATTCCTGGTGACATCCTACATAACTAGTTTGAACGCAGACATTTTGTAGACATTTAGAGGCTTGTTAAAAAACAATGTACAGAATAACATAATGCAGGCTCTGCTACACATTTTTAAATATCCGGTCAGTCGTCTACAAATGTTGGAGCTGTGAGTTTGATCATTTAGTTTTTTTTTCTCCATGCTAAACATGGAGAAATAAAACGTTGTATTAATTGTACAAAAGAGCAGAAAAAAAGCCCATTGAATGACTTCTTACCCCACCCCCGAGTGTACCCTTTCTTGCGATGCAATATCCTGTCGTTGATCTCTTTGTCTCCTTCTACCAACTCAGAACAGATGTGGAGCTTATGGTCTACACCGACTCACAAGAAGGATGGAATCTACCAAGACACACTTGAAGTTTTTGCATTACCGACAAGCATGTAAAAGAAGATCACAGAGTGTGTTTTAACACAAAAATATTCCAGATCTTTTTTAACATCAAATGATAAAGGCTAAAACACATAAAAGACATGAGTACGGTGTTTTTTTTAAATACTACTAATTCATGTGAAAGATGAGTATTATTACTTATTACTTACATTATTCATGATGAATGCTTATTCAAAAATATATTTTTGTGTCAAAAAAAGGAATTTGAGTTAAAGTAAAAAACACATTCAGTGAAAATAGATGATACTGTGACATTGATTGAGTGTCTTCTTAGCATTTGATAGACACTGAAGTGACTAGATCAGGGGTCGCCAACCCGTTGATCGATCTGTGGGCCCCTCCCGGTCGAACGTGAAAGTATTCCGAAAAAAAAGGTATTAATATGAAATCAAAGACACTCCCACCCGGAGAATTACCAATAGACCCCGCCATCAGACATGCATTCTAACACCTGAACACGCACGCCTCGCCTCTTTCTCTTCAGCTTCTATCCCAGTGGCTCTCCACACCATTGCCACACCCCCAGAGCACGGCCATTTCGCAGACGCGCATTGCATGATGTGCTCATAAATCATCGAGCTGCAATAATGCATTAAGGCTGATTGTTGCAACACATCAGACATTTTCTAGCATCCAACATCAAACAACTCTTCTCTAAACCATGAGTCCACAACCTTCATTCATTGTTCGTCTGAGCAAGAACTAACAATGGTAAATGGGTTATACTTGTATAGCGCTTTTCTACAATTGAAAGGCGTTTCAATCGCCAAATTCACCCTTTTAGAGTTCGGAAATCGGTTAAAAAAACATATGGTCAAGGTATATATTGACGCTTACATAGGTCTGGTGATAATGTTTGCCTTTATTGCTGAAAGGTCCATACAGGTTTTGGAGCAATATATGTCGTCATCCAAGCAGCGTTCTCATGGACGCACCTGCTTATTTCAGCAAGACAATGCCAAGCCACGTGTTACAACAGCGTGGTTTCGTAGTAAAAGAGTGCGGGTACTTTCCTGGCCCGCCTCCAGTCCAGACCTGTCTCCCATCGAAAATGTGTGGCGCATTGTGAAGCGTAAAATACGACAGCGGAGACCGTGGACTGTTGAACGACTAAAGCTCTACATAAAACAAGAATGAGAAATAATTCCACTTTCAAAGCTTCAACAATTAGTTTCCTCAGTTCCAAAAACATTTATTGAGTGTTTTTAAAAGAAAAGGTGATGTAACACCATGCCCTTTCACAACTACTTTGGCACGGGTTGCAGCCAAGAAATTCTAAGTTAATTATTATTTGAAAAAAAAAAACAAAGTTTATGAGTTTGAACATCAAATATCTTGTCTTTGTAGTGCATTCAACTGAATATGGGTTGAAAAGGATTTGCAAATCCATGTATTCCGTTTATATTTACATCTAACACAATTTCCCAACTCAAATGGAAACGGGGTTTGTATATATCTACACTTCTGTTAAAATGTAATAAACACTTTTTTTTCTGTTATTAGATGCTTCACATTAGTTTTGGATGATACCATAAATTTAGGTATCAATCCGATACCAAGTAGTGACAAAGTCATACATTGGTCATATTCAAAGTCCTCATGTGTCCAGGGACATATTTCCTGAGTTTATTAACATAATATGAATTTTAATTATCATAGTAGTATCGACTGGATGCACTCTTGTACTTGATATCATTAAAGTGGATGTCAGGTGTAGATCCACCAATGGCATATGTTTACATTCAGGATGGGCGTCATTAGCGGTGGCGCTGGTGAGCTATGGTGTGTAGTGAAGCATGTTTAGCTATTCCTCATCCTGCAGTGATGATACTTGTAAGAAACGTACTTTATTTTTCGCCATGGAGGCGAGGATCAGTGATTTAGAAGTAGCTAAAACACTGCCGACAGCGAATGGATATTTTCGATGCTAATTAGCTAGCTATATTTTAAAGCATTTCTTCCTGAGGGCGTTTCAGTGTTATAACTTTGCCTTTATCTTTAGTTTTCAGACCAAAATGCGTCCATTCTCCATTTTATGTCGACAGACTGTGTCTACTCGGCGATTGTACGCTGCCGAACATGCTCCTCTACTCGTAAAACCAGTAATGTCAAGACTTGATGACAAACTGTCATTCTGATTGAAAAAAAAAATAAAAAATACATTGAGGAACTGGTATTTTTTCAAACAGAGTATAGTATTGTTTTTGATTATACTAGTATTGGTATACCGTATAATCCTTATATATATATATATATATATATATATATATATATATATATATATATATATATATAAATGACATACTTGATACAGGGGTAGATCTTCCTCTGGTTTTTGGCTGAGACCAGGGATCTTGGGCTCAAAATGTTTGATAACCACTGGAATAGATCAATAATTTAATTTTTCCGAAATCTTTTTTTGTTGTTGTCGTTTTTGTTAATTTTAACAAACTCAGGAAATAATTCTCTGAACACAGGAAGACGTTGATGGTCGGAGCCAAAATATTTTAATTAGCAGTAGATAGTAGCTTTTGCTTTTGTTTAGTTATGGTGTACTATTGACTTTGTTTTGATCAAACAATTGTATGTAATATTGTGTGAGCAAGGCAAGGCAAATTTGTTTATAGGTAACACTGTCAATAGCACTCACCATAAATGACTGGAGCAAGCCTTTTCTAACACTCCACACTACAACATATGAAAAGTGTGTACTACCATTCGTGCTGATATATCGTATTAAAGGCCTACTGAAACCCACTACTACCAACCATGCAGTCTGATAGTTTATATATCAACGATTAAATCTTAACATTGCAACACATTCCAATACGGCCGGTTTAGTTTACTAAATTACAATTTAAAATTTCCCGCAGAGTTTCTTGTTGAAAACGTCGCGGAATGATGACGCGTACGATGACGCGTGTTTGTGATGTCTCGGGTTGTAGCGGACATATTAGCCCATCACCACACACGGCTAAAAGTCGTCTCTTTTCATTGCATAATTACAGAGTAATTTGGATATCTGTGTTGCTAAATCTTTTGCAATTTGTTAAATTAATAATGGAGACTATAAAGAAGAATGCTGTTGGTGGAAAGCGGTGGATTGCAGCTGTCTTTAGCACCGAAACACAGCCGGTGTTTCTTTGTTTGTTGTGAAGCTTTTACACAGAGCGGTCAAGCGAACATGTTTCTCTACGTCAACCAGCAAGTTGTTGGATGGGAAAATTGTGATATTAAGTCGGCTCTTACCGGAGACTTTAGTGGAATATGCGACCTCCTCCTGGAGTTAAAAAAGGCAGCTGTGATCTTGGCTCCTCGGCTTCTCTCAGGGACACTGGCGTTCACCACAGCCATCCGTCTTTCAGGTATGACTTTACAATCTCACTAAAACACTATTAAAACAATAAGCTGATAACGGATCTTCCAGAATGATCCTAGGAAATGTGTCTAATTACATCTGAAACGGTCCCACTGCCGCCGCCTGGAGCCGTCGCCTTTTCTTTTATTTTGTGCTTCGCTCTAACTTTCCTCATCCACGAATCTTTCATCCTCGCTCAAATTAATGGGGAAATTGTCGCTTGCTCGGTCCGAATAGCTCTTGTTGCTGGAGGCTATGATCATAAACAATGTGAGGATGTGAGGAGCCCTATAACCCGTGACGTCACGCGCACATCGTCTGCTACTTCCAGTAAAGGCAAGGCTTTTTCATTAGCGACCAAAAGTTGGGAACTTTATCGTCGATGTTCTCTACTAAATCCTTTCAGCAAAAATATGGCAATATCGCGAAATGATCCAGTATGACACATAGAATGGACTTGCTATCCCCGTTTTAATAAGAAAATCTCATTTCAGTAGGCTTTTAAGATCAGTATTAACCAACACTCCAAGTTCCAATAGCAAAAGTATCAGAAATGAAAACATTGTATCTAGACACTCATATCTGTATTGTACACATTTTTAACACACTTAAAGTGTTATAGCTTCTTTTGGGTTGAATTGATGAAAGCGGTGAAAAGACATTATTTTTTGTAGAGTTTGAACACTTTCTTAAACTTGATCATATAAGTATGAGCTCTTGGCTTATTAGTCCATTCCATCATTTAATTCCACAATGTGCGTGAATACAAATGTTTTAAGTTACATTTCTCCCTAAGGTTATATTAAGAGGAATTGTTGTACTTCTTGCAAATGCACCAAAACATTGAATTTCAATACTTTGGATGTTATAAAGAAAGGATTTCAATGTTCTCTTTAACCAAAATTATGTATTATTCTATCCAATTTTTTTTTAGGACGGCTAGTGAATTGAGTTTACTTTTGTAATATTACAGTTACAACAGGACAAATTCCCGGTCACACAAGACATAATGCATGACAGAATCAAGCAGCTGAAATAACGGCAAAGTAACCGGTTGGTCGTGCGTTAAATGTTGCATCTGTCACTGGACTGCAGCGTCAAGCTCCTGAGAACATTTGGCCCGCGTCGTTCATCCTCAACGTGTCGTTCACACTCGCTCAGCTGTTAAAAACAACAGCAAAAACCTCTTTGCGTGTGTGTGTGCGTGTATATGTGTGTGTTCCCTATGCCACAAAGTCACTTTTCCGAATTGCAGGACCCCGAAAAGTTGCTCTCACGTTTGGCTTTAGTGCACCCCCCCCCCATGTTGTTCCGCTACGTTTACCGCTCTATTAGGAAGCCCTGCATGAGCTGTGGCTCAGCTGTTTCAACTTCCACTTGCTGACAGGAGCAAGACACCTTCAGGTTGTATTTATGTCGGCCTGCGACAGCAGTAGCAACTGTGAAGACGCCAGGTGAGACCGTAACTCACTGTGGCGACACTCATGCTGAGCTGGCTGTATTGGACGAACATTACTTCATCAGACCTGAAAATAACCATATTTATAAGATCTTATATTCTAAAAAACATGATGTGTAATTGTCATATCATGAAGTGGGTGTTTTTCATTTGTGCCTGCTTTATTTTTTTATGCTACTGCTTTAATCTATTACATCAGATGTAATAGAGTGTTTTCTATTCGGGCTCCAGTACTCTGGAATGCCCTCCCACTAAACAGCACACTTTGATAGGTTTGGTCTCATCTAGCTAAAACTAGTAGGTTTCTTATAATACATGTTTTACAACAGTGGTCCCCAACCACCGGGCCGCAGAAGAATTGTTTATTCATTTTTATTTAAAAAAAAAAAATATTAAGCATTGACCGGTCCGCGGACACAAAAAGGTTGGGGACCACTGTTTTACAAGACATTATTTTACAACATATTTAATACAAGCCATTACTTCCAAGATGCTATGAGACGATATCACCTTGAAGCATTGTTTACAGGTAGCTGAGTTCGCATTAATTTAGTACCGAAATGAGACACTGATACCTACTAAGCTTATCAGTCTGGTTATTACCGTTTATGTCAGCAGCAGTGCTATTTTATTAACTACTACTACTAAGGAGTGTTAAATAGTCATTATTAATTAAGAGAATAAATATGAGTAATGATGGATGGACTTTTAATATTTTACTATATAAGGATGTTTATCATTACATGTGTTTCTTCCTAATTCCATATATTTAACACCCCCATTGCACGCCATGCTGGACCCAAGAATATCCCACAACTCTTTGCCATCTGAGCAGTGAACAAGTGCAATAAATCGAGCTGCAGCTATCGAATATTTTCGTGATCAAGTATTCTATCGAAAATCCCGATCGATATATATATTTTTTTGTCCTGTCCAGCTTCTCAAGCAAATCATTTTGTTGATGTAGATGCCCATATCGACTGTACAAATGTACTTCACAAAAGAGAAGTGTGGGATACTTCTTTTGTTGCCTTATTTATAATTTGAATTTATTAAATGGATGTATATTATTATTTGGTGCAGTCTAAGGCCATGTCCACACGAACACAGAGTTTCAAAAACATTTTTTGGGGTTAAAACAATCTCCATCCACGCAAGTTTAGTTTTAAAACAGTCGATGTCTACACACAAACGCATACACCTGCTGTCATGCCCATTTCATCCAAAAAAAGCAGTAATATCTGACTTGGTGGCATTACATCTCCTATTATGTTTATTTTGATCAACTTTAGATGTACAATGACACATACATTATCTTTAAAACCAGCCTGCACCTACACACAGCATCCTTGGAACAATAATAAAGAGCGAATGCACGCCTGTGTTGCTGAGACCCAACACTAATAGATTTATAACATGTTCAGCAACATAGCGATGTATTACATGTACCATAACTAGGGTTGGATATCGAGTATCGATTGGAACCAGGACTAACTTTCCAATTCTCCCGGAATCGTTCAAAAGTTTAAATTTCGATTCCTAGTTTCGATACCCAGTCCGCCGACCGGAAAAAAATGATAAGTCCGCCGACCCGGAAGAAGAAGCCGCTGAACACCAACGAAGAAGCGCCCACCGACGGAAGTGTTAGCATAGCCGAGCCTATGTAGCCGAGCGAGTCAGTCAAGCATGGATAGCGGGCGTCGACGGTCGAAAGTGTGGCTTTATTTTACTAAAAAAATGAAATATCGGCGAAATGTAACACGTGCGACAGGACTGTTTCGTGTTTAGGAGGGTGCACGTCGAACATGATGAAGAACCTCCGAGTTCATGGAGTACAAATAAATATGCGTCCTGTCTTCGACAGGAGACACTATCTGTCCAGAACGCTCACGCATCCTGCCTGAGAAGGCGGATATGGTCATTTTCCTACACAAGAACTGTCTCTGATTTTATACTGTACCTGCTGCTAATCTAGACTGGGTTTTGCAAGATGTTTTATTATTGTTTATTTGCTTTTCTGCACCAGGTTAGCCCATCAGTGGGAGCACGGTAACATGTTTAAGTAACTGCAGCATCATACACTCGTGTGTGTAAATGTGTTTTCATGAGGTTTCCTGCAGCATCATACATGTATGTGAAAATGTGTTTTCATGAGGTTTTCGAAAATAAAGCTCTCTTGATGAAAGTGTACCCCTGTGAAAATGTATTCATCATTTATAATATTTATATTCAAGTTCATAGATTTGATATTTATATTCTAGTTGAAAACAGCCCTGTGATGAATTTATAGTAAAGTTCATAAAAAGTTAATAGAATTGAAAATTAAAATTGATGGAGAATGTCAGACTATTTCATTCAGAAGGACTGTAGGTTAGCTAGCTCATTTAGAATATCCTAAACTTTTTTTTGACCCTGTCTTTTTTTTATTTTTTTTAAAGAAAGAATCAGAATCAAGAATCTTCAGGAATCGTAATCGAAACAAAGAATCGGAATCGTTCGAATTCAAACGATACCCAACCTTAACCATAACAATGTAAAAGTTTAATATTTACCGCTTCTCTTTGACCCCCTCCCCCATTTTGTTTTGTTCTTCAATTATTCATTACATATATGTATTGTTGTATTTGAAGCAATTGCAATGTTGATAATATAAATAATAATCATATTAATTTTCATGATCAATAGTGTTATTTCTGTTGATATCTTTTATCTCCATTTGTAGTGCAAAATTATTTATTGTCAATACTATGTTTTTAACTATTTACTTTACTAATTCGTTTTTCTATATAATTTTTAGTATCATATTTGCATAAACTGTATATTGTATTTTCTGATGTAGTTATGTTGTTTTTATATTTTGTTGTTCTCTTTCTTGTCCCCTGCAATTTCCACCTCTGTATTATCTTTTTTCACTAAATATATCCAAACATGTAATAAAGTCAAGTACAAATAAGGCAACAAAAGACGTATCCCAAAATTCTCTTTAGTAAAGTCAATCTGTACAGCAGATACGGTCATCTACGTTCGTACATCAACAGTATGAGCTGCCTAAGTGGCTGGACAGGACAGATTAAAAAAAAGGAAAATAAGTCCTGTGATATCCGGTATTGGTAAGAAAGATTGTATCAAGCAACTGCAGATTTGAAGAAAACCTTTCCATGTGGACATCGAGACATGACACTTGTCTCTCCTGCTGTCTTCATCAACGTTTGTCCTGGAATGTCAAATGAGGCCACCTGGAATGCCCTGTAAGGCCACCTGTTGACACTTGTGAAGTCACTCAACTTCCATGTGAAACAACAAAGATATTCCTGCATGTTACAACTCTGTCTTCCATCCCACTTTCTGTCCAATGGGCTGCTGAGCAAACAAATCTGATCTTGGACAGCAGCCAGTGAGATACAGTCCGGACATAATTCAACAGACTTTTGAAAGTTTGAGGAGGCTAAAGACAAACACATGTCTCGGGTATATCCAAGTTGAAGTCTGACTCATGTCTCCAGCGTCTATTTTGTGGTCTGGCACTTGATCAGTGTAATTCGGATTATAGCCTAACCAATCATATAGAGATGCATTGTGGCAAGAAATATCTGCCCAGCAATGAAAGCTGCGGTGTAAATCATATCTGATCCATTCCCATCCGTATGGCTGCACTCGGTGCTTTTGCAAATACTGTTGACACTAAAGTTTTTTTCCTCTGCTTTAAGGCCTATGCAAAACACTACGGACATGTTTCTATTGTTAGGAAATCTGTCTCAGACAATCTGAAGGAGCTACGTCATCAAAATCATTGTGTTTGATTTACACAAAGAACTGTGGCAAAAAATTATTTTCATGATTAATTTTTTCATATCGTCCGACCTCCATGAGTATCACAATTGTTCCTATTATTTTTGACATGCCAGTTTCAAAGCATTTGTACGAAAAAACTAAATTAACTAGAGATTTTTTTTAAAAATTCACAGTAAATAAGAGTGCAAATGAAAAAAGATGAACGTACAAATGTATCAAAAACTATTTCTACTTAATAGTAGAACACATATAGAAACATGTAAAATAACAGTGAACTATTTTACAGATATCACAATACCAAACAAACCTTACTGATATAAAAAATTAGCAGTACTGAATACGCCGATCAAACACTTTTTCCGAATAAAACTCTTCATGGTCCATATTTATAAACAGAAAATGCACAATTTTCCCATCGACGTTTGGTTCATCCATTTTCATGCTGGTCCAAATATTGTGGACAAATAAACATGGAAGTATCTAAGCGTGGCGCAGCACGACGGCTAAATTGAAGCCACCACACCTTAAAAATTATCCGCCAGCTCGGCCGCACCTTTGCTCCAGCGTAGGGCTCGGCAATATGGCCTTCCGTTAATATCTCGATATTCCTAGGCCATGTCACGATGCACGATATATATTTCGATATTTTGCCTTAGCCTTGAATTAACACTTGATGCATATAGTCCCACCAGTATGATGATTCAATATGTCTACATTAAAAAAAATATTGTCCATACTGCATTAATATATGCTCATTTTAAACTTTCATGCAGAGAGGGAAATAACAACTAAGTCAATTTACCAAAACTATATTTATTACACAGTTATTAAGCAGTGGCACACACATTCATGTAATTTCAAAACAGAAAGTGCAAGATTGTCAGAGACATTTTAAAACAAGCTATTAGTGCACTTGTGTGCATGATATCCCACAAGATATTTCAAAAACTGTCAAATAAAAATTAGCTGCAAAATGGGAAATCCAATTGTGTATGTCCTTCGCTATGTGGTAGGTTCCTGCGGACGTTAAACATATGGAGACAGCCAGATCACATGATAAAATAATTCCTCATTTGTTTTTGCATATTGTGGACTACATGTACCAAGTTATATGGCAATCTGAAACGTTATAAACAGTAGCCTATAGGCATACTGTACCTTGGTAAAATGTCTACTCTATAGTTTTGGGCATACGTTAGGCTGTTAAGCATGCTCTACTTATTTTCACCAGTATAACTATTGCTAGTGCTGTTTATAGTTTGTTTAAGTCTGTTTTCTGATAGTACGGACAATAACCAATTGCAATCTGTTGTGATATTGTACGCAGGCATGACGTACTTCTTCCTGAAAATAGCCTAAATTCTGTATAAAATGTTTTGGTTAGAGATTGTTTATTGACAAAACGCTTGTCTATTCAGCTTTTATGGTCCCAGCACCTCAACCTATCAGGCTTGCCACTGACAGTTTGTTTGTGTTTTAGTTTTTCCTCTGTGTGTGTGTTAAGTATTTCCTGTCTATAGTTCTTGTCAGTGGTCTTATTTTGTTAGTTTCCTGTCTTTCTCCCTGAGCGCTGTTTCACCTCAGCTGCGGCTGATTGGCACCTGCCCACACCTGGTGTCAATCAGCCCGCTCCTATTTTTACCTGCTTTGTTCCTCCAGTCAGTGCTGGATTATTGTCTTGTCGATGACGCTCTTGTCGTTGCTACCTGTCATGTCGTGTCGTATCATATCTTGTTTATGCAGCGTTGCGGTAAGCTATATTTGATAGTAGTTTGGTGCTTATTATCTTTTGATCCCTGCTTCGAAATTTGTTTTGTTATTACAAGTGCGACTTCTGTTTTCCTGCTAGATACCTGCTAGCTTCCACGCTAGGCCTTTTGTTTGTTATCCGCCCACGTGCGCACTTTTTATTTGTACCCTTTGTTGGGTTTTGTCCATCCATCCATCCATCCATCTTCTTCCGCTTATCCGAGGTCGGGTCGTGGGGGCAGCAGCCTAAGCAGGGAAGCCCAGACTTCCCTCTCCCCAGCCACTTCGTCTAGCTCTTCCAGGGGGATCCCGAGGCGTTCCCAGGCCAGCCGGGAGACATAGTCTTCCCAACGTGTCCTGGGTCTTCCCCGTGGCCTCCTACCGGTTGGACGTGCCCTAAACACCTCCCTCGGGAGGCGTTCGGGTGGCATCCTGACCAGATGCCCGAACCACCTCATCTGGCTCCTCTCGACAGGTTTTTGTCTTATTCTTTTAAATTAAATCATGTTTTCTCACTCCATGCCTGCCTCCATCTCTGCAACTTGGGGTTCGTCAACTACTAACTAGTAAGAGGCAGTGGAAGTTTGAAGTTCCTTGGAGTAGTCCAGTCGATCAAGCTGGATTCAGCTCCGTATTTGACAATGTCAGTTAGGGAGAGGGAAAGGGGACTACAGAATTTTGACCGTGATTGCAGAAACATTTCTGGCCAGATTCTTACATTTGCTTCTTTAAATAACCTACTTAGACTCTGGCAGTAATGTTTTGACTGCACAATGCATTTGAGTGTAAATGCTACACAAACAACTGTCGGCACAATTCATTATTAGGCAGAACCAACAAAAGTAAGTCATTTAGTTAAGTCAACTACTTGAAAAGAAATGTCAAAATTATTATTAATATTATTAATTTGAAAGTTTGTCATTAATGGCAGCATTAATTTAATGTTTAGCTGTTGCAGTTATCCTTTTCTCTAAACACTGCTGACAAGATGGTCTTCAAAGACAAAATCAGGGGGGTGGGAAAGACATTGACCTAGTGTAAGGGACGAAACAAGAAACGGTATTAATGATAAACATCGCTGAAAACTCCTGATGATTATTACAACCAATTTTAATAAAAATGATTGTAAAGCCATGAATGATAACTGCACTTTGATAAACTTACAGACATGTGATAGTCTTTATTTACTGAAGAAACAATCAAGCGGACTGATTTAAAGCAATCAAAAACACAAATATACTGTACATGACAACACACAGATATATGGTAAATAAATCAAACAGGATTCTTAATTCAAATAGAAAATAACCTAAAAAAGTAACAAAGGATGGCTCGCAATCTTAAATAGTAACATGAATACAAGAAACATTAATGTCTTTCTCCATTAAGAACTTGTATAAAACCAATACTGTCTGAGCAACTCAGCTATTTAATTGCTGTTTTTAACACAGTGATTGATCTATGCTCGGAGGAATATGACACAGAGGTGTCTACGACAGGAGGTGAACCTGCTTGACGTCAAATAAACCGGAAGTGGCACAAAAACCGCACATACAACCCCTGTTTTGTCATTATTAAAGGGGAACATTATCACAATTTCAGAAGGGTTAAAAACAATAAAAATCAGTTCCTAGTGGCTTATTTGATTTTTTGAAGTTTTTTTCAAAATTTTACTCACCATGGAATATCCCGAAAAAAGGCTTTAAAGTGCCTGATTTTCGCTATCTGTAAATCTACCCGTCCATTTTCCTGTGGTGTCACTGCGTGACACCAATACAGACAAACATGACGGATAGAACAGAAAGATATACTGACATTAGCTCGGATTCAGACTCGGATTTCAGCGGCTTAAGCGATTCAACAGATTACGCATGTATTGAAACGGATGATTGGAGTATGGAGGCAGATAGCGAAAACGAAATTGAAGAAGAAACGGAAGCTATTGAGCAAATAGCTATTGCAGCTATTCACTCAATAGCCATAGATATAGCTATTGAAGCTATTCGGCGATCGCCTTCTAACCAACGATTGCATCTTTTGACCACTGGAGCAACTTAAATCCGTCGATTCCTAAGTGTTTGTTTGGCATTAAATGTGGTTGGAGGGAAAGGCTGGATGCAAATATAGCTACAAATGTACATACAGCAAGCCTAAATAGCATGTTAGCATCGATTAGCTGGCAGTCATGCCGTGACCAAATATGTCTGATTAGCACATAAGTCAATAACATCAACAAAACTTACCTTTGTGATTTCGTTGACTTTATCGTTGGAAATGCATCTGCTTTGAGTGTCGCAGGATACTCACACATCTCTGTGCGGTAAAATGTGCAGAACAAACGAGGGACTTTCGCATCTTTTGACACCGGTGCAACTTGAATCGGTCAATTGGTATGTGTTTGTTTGGCAATAAATGTGGGTGTAGGGAAAGGCTGGATGCAAATATAGCACAATGAGGCATAACGATGCAATATGTACATACAGCTAGCCTAAATAGCATGTTAGCATCGATTAGCATGCCGTGCTAATTGATGCACACTCCACGTAAGTCAACTTGAATCCGTCCCTGATCGTGTTGTTACACCCTCCGACAACACACCGACGAGGCATGATGTCTCCAAGGTACGGAAAACAGTCGAAAAAACGGAAGAAAAAACAGCTTATTTAACTTGTGTGTGTAATGTGTTTGAGAAAATGGTGGATTGCTTCCCGTTGTAACGTCACAGGTGAAAGATCAGCGCTCCGACAGCGAACAATTGAAAGCCGTTTAAATCGCCAAATTCACCCTTTTAGAGTTCGGAAATGGGTTAAAAAAACATATAGTCTTTTTTTTTTGCAACATCAAGGTATATATTGGCGCTTACATAGGTCTGGTGATAATGTTCCCCTTTAATAAATAACATTCAATTGAAAACAAAAGAACAAAAATGTCTTTAAACACTCAAATAAAAAAACAATGAGGCTTTTAAGAAGTAAGTATTAAATGTTTATTGTTACTTTTGCCAATAAAATATATTGTGTGCTTATTTATTATTTACTTTTTAAAATAAAACTTGGTTGAAATATTTTTAGCGTGTGAATCAGTACTTTTTAAAACACATTCAACGATTTTGTAACAGCTACTGGTCAGAGTAGCTGTGAAATAAAATCTTCATATCGTTGCATCCCCTACTCAAATATGAGCAAACAGAACACCTTGGGGAATGCCTGGTCTAATTTTAGAAAAACCTGTGTATAATACAAAATCTTTCAAGTATCATTGTCAAATTTGAAATAGGATTAGGTAAGAACATAGGTTATGACCACATTGTGTTTTTCTGTCCATACAACCAAACTAGTTATTTTGAAAAGACAGGGTGTACCCTGCCTTCCACCCGACTGTAGCTGAGATACGCACCAGCAGCTCCTGTGACCCCAAAGGGAATAAGTGGTAGAAAATGGATGTATGTTTATGAAAAAAAATGTAGGCCTGCCTAAAAAAACACATTTTCTAAGTATTCAAACTTAGTGTATTCTAGTCACTGTTAAAACATCATATTTTGACACACTGACTGTTTTATGCTCCTTTGCCTAGCATTTATTTTAGTCCGTTTTGGCAAAGAATTGTGACGTTTGTCACCTTCTAATGACATATAGGCTGGATGAACGCGACGTGAAAGTTCAAACTGCAGTCGCATCGATCAGATTTATAGCCACATTCTGACATTCTAAAAAAAAAAATGCTTATTCGTGTTTAAAAGAGCCCGAAGCCATGCCTCTACTCCAAATGCTTCAAGGAAATATTCATACTTACTTTGGATACTTTTTGAGACGTTTTTGCCAAAAGAATCATGGAATTAGAAAAGGTTACGGGATGTGTCCAATGTCTTTGTCCATACTGTTTACACTAAACCCAGGATCCAGTTTTAAAAACGATACATTTAACTGTGTACTCTGAGGCCAGTGTACTATACTGTCTGGAAAGTGTACTGAGCAACAACGCAGGATTACCCTGTAATTCATCTTCCGTGTGGTTGCCTAAAGACCCCAAAATTACATGACGAACTTTACTCAAGGCTGTCACTGAAGGACTAACATTAGATGAGTGGAACCAGAGCCAAGAACAAGACACTTGCTAACAAACTGGAGAAACTGTTGCGGAGAATCAGAGCCACCAGCTCTTTTAATTAGTAGTTGCAGTACTACTCACATACTGCAAATAGATTAACAGAAGAGGTTTTTAATCAAACGTAATTTCACTGACTAAATTTGACCAAAGTTGAAAAAAGACATTCACTATTTACTTTGCTCCTCCTGAAATCCTTTAGCATATTTTAAAAGAGGGAAGAAGAATGTGACACTTTCTATTGTCCATTGTCCCGAGAGTGAGTTAATCTTGTGTTGAGATAATGAAATGTTTCCCACCATCCCCCTTTTCACAAACTCACCTCCCATGACCTGGGCAGGGTTTCCCCACAAGACGTTGGAGCAGCAGAATCATTGTTCCTTTGTCTGCCAATGGACAACCGCGGTACTGCTGATGAAACCTCTCCTTAGAATTCAACAAGTTAGTTCTGGAGGATGTCATGGACAAACCCACTGTGGTTTAAAAGTGATGACGGACCATTCTCATCCCACTTTAGGTCAACTGTAAAAAGATCACTCCTCCATGGTTGAACACTAGGGCTGATAGTCAACTAATCATCAATTATCTTACTCGACTAATTGCATTATGAAGTGTACACCAATTCATTGGCTCTATTTTAGCCATTGGGTTTTAAATTCAGCTTGACTGAATGCACATATTACATATTTAATTACTCAAATAACAATAATTTGGCTATTACAAAGCCAAAACAATGTTTAATATTTATTTTGCCAAGAAAGTATTTGGTGTGTCTATTAATTTAATTTTTTTAATAGAACTTGGTTAAAAGATTTTAGTGTGTGTCAGTACATTTTGAGCAAATTCAACAATACCATTACAATAATAATTGCCATAAAAAAAATTCCATAGCGTTACATAGGGCTGACCAATATGGCCTTTCTTTAATATCTCGATATTTTTCGGCCATATCGCGATACACCATACATTTGTAGTGTAACGGTACACAAAAATTTCGGTTCGTTACGTAGCTCGGTTTAGAAGTCACGGTTCGGTTCATTTTCGGTACAGTAAGAAAACAACAAAATATAAATTTTTGGGTTATTTATTTACCAAATTTGTAAAAAAAAATGGCTTGATACTTTTAACATTGGGAACACTATAATAATTCTGCCCACGTTAATCCAGATTAAACTGCCTCAAGTTGTTGCTTAAATGAAATAAAATGACACAACTTTTCTTCTAGACATAAAAAGTGCAACATTAAACAGTTTCAAGTCAACTCATCATGCTTAATTTATTACAGCACTGGGTAAGCCTGTAGTTGATTTTTATTATGTAAATGTTACATTTGTATCAACATGTGATAGTAGGGACCCTGCCATTCAAAACCAGGCTGCTACATTACTAATGATTAATGTGACTATTGCTGAAAAAAATAGTACTATAGCAATAGGAGAGACTATTCATCCCTGAACACCATGGAGTTCATGTAGGCTTTATGATGCACTCACATTATTATATACACTATCAAAGACAGAAACTCTTCATTTAATATAATGTTCTTTTTTGCTGCTTCAACACTCCTCAATCAACACTGTCCGTAACACACACACACACAGACACACAGACACACACACACACGTGCACACGCACGCACCACAAAATGAGCTAACGTTACGCTAAAAGCTAACTAGCCTTCATCTAAAGCCAGGACTGCAAGTGAGCTTTAGTTTTGTTTGTAGAAGGTCAACGGGCTCATAGTGATGTTTAAATAAATAAATGGGTTGTACTTGTTTAGCGCTTTTCTACCTTCAAGGTACTCAAAGCGCTTTGACACTACTTCCACATTTACCCATTCACACACTGATGGAGGGAGCTGCCATGCAAGGCGCTAACCAGCACCCATCAGGAGCAAGGGTGAAGTGTCTTGCTCAGAACACAACGGACGTGACGAGGTTGGTACTAGGTGGGATTTGAACCAGGGACCCTCGGGTTGCGCACGGCCACTCTTCCACTGCGGCACGCCGTCCCTAGTTTAGAAAGTAGTTGACTTGGAAGTGTTTAGTATAATTTGGGGAGAGTCCGTTGCTCGCATGCTAAACACATATGTGCTCGACGCTGAAGTGATGACGACATGCGCTCTGAATACGCACTGTTGATTGGCTTGCTACTCCTACGGTTGTAACCAATCAGATGGTTGTGTGGGAGGGACAATGCAGGGTGCTGTGTACAGACAGAGACGGAGGCAGAACAGAGCGGAGCAGCTTGTTAAGACATTAACATAGGCGGCTACTTCATATGTTCGTGTGGAACTCGTTCGGTACTCCTCCGCACCGAACCGGAACCCCCATACCGAAACAGTTCAATACAAATACACGTACCGTTACACACCTACCATATATATCTCGATATTTTGCCTTGGCCTTGAATTTACACTTGATACATATAATCACAGCAGTATGATGATTCTATATGTGTCTACATTGGGTTGTACTTGTATAGCGCTTTTGTACCTTCAAGGTACTCAAAGCGCTTTCACAATACTTCCACATTTACACATTTTCCCATTCACACACACATTCACACACTGATGGAGGGAGCTGCCATGCAAGGCACTAACCGGCACCCATCAGGAGCAAGGGTGAAGTGTCTTGCTCAGGACACAAAGGACATGACGAGGTTGGTACTAGATGGGGATTGAACCAGGGACCCTCGGGTTGCGCACGGCCACTCTCCCACCGCGTCACGCCGTCCCATAACATTACATTACATTAACATTACATAACATTAAAACATTCTTCTTCATACTGCATTAATATATGATCTTTTCAAACTTTCATGCAGAGAAGGAAATCACAACTAAGTCCATTGACCAAAACGGTATTCAATAAACAGTTATTAGGCAGTGGCACAAACATTAATTTCATTTCCAAAAGAAAAAGTGCAGGATTGTCGGAGACATTTTAAGTGTCAAATAAAAATTTGATGCACATTAGGAAATCAAAGTGTTCGTCGTTCGCTATGTGGTAGGTTACTACAGACGCTATTAAATTCTGTTGTTGACTATTTTTTCATACAGTGTTGATGTGGAAATGGTTGCCTCGGAATATTGTTGGTGTGGCACCGAATGGAGGTGTGGACAGTAAGCGCCCTTCATTCTGTAGCAGGTGACTTTTCAAATGATGCTACATATTAGCAGTAATGCTACTTTTGATAGCAACAGTTTTGCCCCACACTTGACAAATTACGATTGTCTGTTTGACACATTCCCACTTGAAGCCAAACCACCGCCAGACGATGAACCTCCTGCTGTTTTTCTTGGGAATAAATTATTCCTTCATTCGCACCTTCTTTGTCTCGTATTACCACTCGCACGGCTCTGCTAGCATCACAGCTAACGTTACCCATGCTGCTACCTCTCTGCTCGGCGAGGGCGTATACGTATGTGACGTATGGCGTGACAGTATGTAAAAAGGTGCGCTTGTTGTGTGTGAGAAGGACAGACGGGAAAGAGTGAGAAGAGCCTGTAATGTAATGCCCGCAGATAAAAGCAACTGCGTGAGAACATATACTCGAATATCACGATATAGTCATTTTCTATATCACACAGAGACAAACCCGCAATATATCGTGTATATCGATATATCGCCCAGCCCTAGCGTTACATTCATAGTACTAAATAACAATAAAGACAACAAAGACTTCAAGCACAGTTCTGCTTATCACGCTGTTACGAGAATACAAATAACTAAAGCATCGATTACTTATGAAAAACAGACAACAAAGACTTCAAGCACAGTTCTGCTTATCACGCTGTTACGAGAATACAAATTACTAAAGCATCGATTACTTATGAAAAACACACGGCAGTCGAGTTAGCAGCAATACCAACAAACAAAACAACAAAAAAGCTATCAAGCTTTTTCACATATAAATTAGTATTTAGTGATGATGTTGTGTTTAAAAAGGTGCAGGCAGGCACTAAAAACAAAGTGAAGGTGGTGGACTTTGGTTAAAATGACAGTTAATTCTATTTTTCACCCGATTGTGTCTCTCTGTTGTTAGCTAGCTAGCTATCAAGCTAACCTCTCCCGTTATCGTAGACAAAAAGGAAAGTTGGAAGGCGTGTCCAACGCATATAAAAAGAGAGGTGTCACATTAATTATTGCAGTAGGAGGGACAACAAGACAATGGTTCCACATTGACAAAACATCAAAAAATATTCAGGTTTTTACATGTAACTTACATATTTTGTGTAATTATAACAATAATAAAATATTAGAAAATAAATTATTTACAAGACGTAATTGACCCTGCTACACGTGCACACATTAGGGGTGGAAAAAAATATCGCTATAGCGATATATCGCAACACTTTTTCTGGCAATATAATATTGATTTCAAATGTTTAACTCAAGGACAATTTAAGGACCTCCACTCTGCAAAATGTCGCTGCACTACTACTTTGCTGTGCAGGTTAGTGGTGAGCAAAGCTGTACAAAAGTGGACAGTTCAGAAGTAGTGGGCTTTTTTTTTCTGACATTATAATGTCAAAAAACTTGATTCTCTCTCTGTATAATTACAATAAAATGAAATAGATCATTTAAATTCCTTTTTTTTTTTACTCTGTTTGTTCAATCAATTATTACTGTCTTCTAATGTACATATATAACTTGTTTAAGCTGCATTTTTAAAAATGTATCAGTTAACTGTAGAATATGGCAATATATTGCAATATCACAACATCGATACTCAAGTATGGTGTCATACGTATGATGAGGTCACAGCCAATACTTAGCCCTAACAGCATAGTCGACTTGATCACAATTGCTTCAATTGAAAACCCATCCACCTTCTTCCACTAATCCGAGGTCGGGTCACGGGGGCAGCAGCCTAAGCAGAGAAGCCCAGAATTCTCTTTCCCCAGCCACTTTTTTCCGGGGCTATCCCGAGGCGATCCCAGGCCAGCCGGGAGACATAGTCAATAGAAAACAATAGAAAATTCCCAAATAATTCACAAGTGTAAATAAACTTACAGTTTATTCTACTCAGACAAGGCTTTGGGCTATTTGTCTGAATAGAAGAAAACTAAAAGTATTTCCAATAAGAATTGACATTATGAATCCTTTTAAGCTTAGTCAAAATAAAGATGTGTCATTGGGACGGCGGGGATCAGATCGTAGAGCGGCAGGCCAGCAATTTGAGTGTTCCTGGTTTGAATCCAGCTTCTGCAATCGTAGTCATGGCCGTCGTGGCCTTGGCCAAGCCACTTCACTCACCTCGCTCCCACTGGCGTATGAAAGAAAATGACTGTTTAGCGGTGGTCGGAGACGCTGCAGGCGCAATTTGGCAGCCATGTTTTTGTCAGTCTACACCAGGGCAGCTGTGGCAACAAATGTAGCTTACCACCATCTAATGTATGTGTACATCCCGGGTGAATGAATACTGGGCTCTCAGTTCTCTCTGTAGAGCGCTTAGAGAGTGCAGAAAAGTGCTATGTAAGTCTAATCCATTATTATTATCATTATTATTAATATCATTGTGTGAACACTGTAAAATATAATATTATTTAAAATAATGGGTATGATGCCCAATTCAGATTTTTTTGTTAAATCTGATCTTTTTATGTTGTTGTTCACAATACCATAAAAATATGTGACTGGTATGAATTCCCTGTCATCCTTGTCATGAGAAACTGGAAATATGTGACGTACTTTATTGTAAGTGTATGTATGTTCCAAATAACCCTAATACAATAACCATAACCATATGTCTGTGTAAAACGGGATGCGCCTCTGAATTGACACATATTTGTTGATTCCTGTTGGTGTCAGTCCTGGCACATTTCGCAATTTCAAAAAGTTTGTTCGACCAAAGTAAACATTTACTATTTCACGTAGGAAATTAAGAAAGTGAGCAATAATTTTAGCTATGGTAGTTTGTGGGTGTCTTGTTGCGACGTCTGTACCGAGGAGCATGTGGGGGAGCGAAAGGACATTGATGTAAGTCCTCCAGTATTGTAATCACTTCTAAAACATCATATTTTCGCACATGTTTTCTGCTCCTTTTACCAGCATTTACTTTCGAATTGTGACGTTTTTCACCTTATAGGTTGGATGAACGCGACCTGAAAGTTCAGACTGCAGTCGCATCAATTTGATTTATAGCCACATACCTAAGAGACCTTGGTCAAAAATGAAAACATCGTAATTGTACTGTGTACATCCCCATTACAAAATTTGATATATCATTTAAAAGATCGGAATTGACCTGCAGTGTAAACATTGCCTAAAATAAGATTATAGGAAACAAAGGGCGCACGGTTAATCCACATCGAATCAACATCGAGGTTTTAATTAGTGCGGTCGGTATCCGAAACGCAAGAGACGGAGGTTGTTTTTTTTCCTCCGCTGTCACCAGCGCTTGAATGACAGACATCAGAACTGTTGAGCCTCCTTTGCCTCCTGACCAATCAAGAGTGGGTCTTGATTCAAACAGGGAGAAAGAGGTCTCACTCCGTGCACAGCTCTTACCACCAGAGCGTGTTTATTTAACAGAAGAATTAACTGAACGCAGTGATCTGTCTTTTCAGTCATTCACAATCTTTGGGGAGGGGGAATGCCTAAGAACATACAGGAAGTAAGCACAGACAGATAGCCAAGCTACTCGCAACTCGCTAGTGAGAAGTTCCACAATGTAACATAAATTAGGAGGAAACAATATGAACACAAAACCAAATGTCCTGTTGTGGAAATATTTCAGCTTCAAGCGGATAGGCAATATGTGCCCATCAACATGGAAGAAACAAGCACGAATGCCGAAAAGACAAAATCAAACAACTAAGGGTGTTAACGGTACGTGTATTTGTATTGAACCGTTTGGGTACGGGGGTTCCGGTTCGGTTTGGAGGTGTACCGAACGAGTTTCCACATGAACATTAACAAGCTGCTCCGCTCCGTTCTGCCTCTGTCTCCTACACAGTACCCAGCATTGTCCCACCCACACAACCATCTGATGTATAGCGGTAACAGCCAATCAGCATTGCGTATTCAGAGCGGTAACAACCAATCAGCAGTGCGTATTCAGAGCGCATGTAGTCAGCGCTTCAGCGTCGAGCAGATAGGTGTTTAGCAGGTGAGCAGCGGACTCTCCCCAAATTATAATAAACACCTCCCAGTCAACGTTCTAGATGACGTTCTAGAAACAAACTGCAGCTCAGCTGGCTCGCAGTCCTGGCTTGAGGTGAAGGCTGATTAACTTTTAGTGTAACGTTAGCTCATATTGCGGTGTGTGTGTTAGCTCATTGTGCGGTGTGTGTGTGTGTGTACGTGTGTGTGAACGTGTGTGTGTGCGTGCGTGTGTGTGTGTGTGTGTGTGTGTGTGTGTGTGTTAGTGATATAATAATGTAACTACATCATTAAGCTTACATGAGCTCCATGGTGTTCAGGGATAAATAGTCTCTCCTATTGCTGTTGTACTATTTTTTCAGCTATAGTTACATTAATCATTAGTAATGTAGCAGCCTAGTTTGAATGGCAGGGTCCCTGCTATCACATATTGATAAAAATATAGTATTTACATGATAAAAATCAAATACAGGCTTCCCAAATGCTGTAATAAAATAAGCATGATGAGTTGACTTGAAACTGTTTAATGTTGCACTTTTTATATGTATAACAAAAGTTTTGTCATTTTTATTTAATCTGAGCAACAAGTTGAGGCAGTTTAATGTTGATTTACGTGGCCAGAATTATCATAGTGTTCCCAATGTTAAAAGGATAAAGCCATTGTTCACAAATTTGGTAAATAAATAACGCAAAATTTATATTTTTTTGTTTTCTTACTGTACCGAAAATGAACCAAAACGTGACCTCTAAACCAAGGTACGTACCGAACCGACATTTTTGTGTACCGTTACACCCCTACAAACAACCCAACCTAGTTTTTCTAACTTGGAAAAAAATGCACTTATTTAAGTTGCATGTTTGCTTTCTGAAAGAAGAGTCCATTTTATTTTTCTGTTTGTTTATTCATCAAAAGTAACTCAATGTTATTTACTTTCCAATTATAGTACAATGGTAAACAATTCTACAGTACTGAGATATAAAAATGTATTTTCTTTGAAAAGGTCACTTGCATTATAATGATATGATCAAATTATATTATGATCACAGTATAGTTTTTATCAGTTATTTTTTCTGTTTTAGAGCATGATGCAGACCAGGGGTCCCCAAACTACGGCCCGAGGGTCCTGCCCACCATAGTCCAAAGTCCGGCCCGCAGGAAGCCCAAATTAAAAAAATATAAATACACTATCTTTTTAAATCTGTCCTTTCTAATCCATTTTCTACCGCTTGTTACTCTCGGTGTCTCCTAGCCGCTCGGGCAAATCATATTGTCTAAGAATGCATTTTACAATCAATAAAGTAACATTATCGCGTTCTATCAGTCTATTAGTGCGCAAAAAAAATAATAATAATAATAAAATAAATTAATAATTAAAAATTAAAAAAATAATAAGACAAACAAATGTATATACATATACATATATAAATATACAGCCGAGTCAAAAAGTTTGGGGACCTCTGATGTAGACAAAAGCTCTGAGTCTGTCTGCATAAAGCCAAATATTTTTTTGTATTAAATTATTTCATATTGTTTTAATGCATGGCACTTTGAGACAACAATTTGTTGATGAACAGTCCAGTCATCATTCACTCCTTATTCTTGCAGTTTTATGCATTTACTGTATATGTATAAAATATAAAAATCGCAAATCAAATCGGAATCACAATTTTGGAGTAAAAAATTGCAATTAGGTGTTTACTCAAAATGGTGCAGCCCTACAGGAAACGGTGACACATGTTTATGAGGTACATCAACTGCAACTCAGATCACTAAGTATTTGAAGAAGTCTCATTGATTTACGTTTTTTTCAGAGCTACAAAGCTGGGTGACCTTAGTTTTCTCCTCTGGCATTGGAGTGCTCTCTCATCGCCGCTTTAGTCGAAAAGTGCGAGGCAGGAGAGGGATATTCACCCCTACGCCCTCCACCTAATTCTACCCACCCTGGATATGATGCTGTCTACTTAACTTCACATACTTGAGGCAGAATGAGCAGGACTTCTTGAGGAGAGTGCAACAACAGGCGTTAAAACAAGTAAGGGTTGTCAGCGCGCCAAGAGCGGAGGCGACAGGATTCAGTGAAGTACGCCACTGATGAATGTAAACAAGAGAGCAGCTCACACTGCCTCCTCTACTCTTCACACAGACATCCAACATCCAACTGCTTGTCGTCATTAGAGCCACGGGAGAGTTGGAGCCTATCCCAGCTGACTTTGGGTGAAAAGAGGAGCTACACCCTAGACTGGTGACCAGACAATCACAGTTCACATATATAGAAACAATTATTCATACTTATGGACCAGTCAAACTATACAAGTAACAAAACATGCATTTTTTTGGGATAGGCTGAAGTATCAGGAGAAAACCCACGCAAGCATTTGGAGAACATGCAAACTCCACACAGTGATGTTCGAACGGAGAATTCCGGAGATCTGATATGCTAACTAGTGGTCCAACGATTCGCTGTCAGTGTCGACAAATATCGGAAGTAAAATGTGTCGCCGACAAATAAATCTCGTTTTCCCGATTTGAAACAGGTCAATGTGGCCACTCGCAACTACATCGCAGGTAAAACCATGTCAAGTGTGGGAACATTTCAACTTTATCCTGTTAAATGCTCATTTTGTGAGGCAGACCTTGTTTTTATGGCAGTACATTTAAAACAGAGGCAGGATGTCAGAAATCTGGAGGATCTCAACTCGCTAAGACAGTTACTTTGTTCTCTGCTGGCTGTACATATCCTACTAAGTAAGACCTACACTGTTTCAATGTCCATTTCTCTGTTGATGCAACTGTTGATGACTGAAGTTCTGATTTCAACCAAAGCTCCTCATCCCACCCCCCGGATTGTAAATAATGTAAATAATTCAATGTATATACTGTGATTATTAACTTGTGGGATGACTGTATTATGCTGATAGTATATATTTGTACCATGAATTGATTAACGTGGACCCCGACTTAAAGAAGTTGAAAAACTTATTGGGGTGTTACCATTTAGTGGTCAATTGTACGGAATATGTTCTGAACTGTGCAACCTACTAATAAAAGTTTCAATCATCCAATCAATCAAACCTTGCCAGCTAGCTAACAAGTGTGAAACAAGTTGTGTGTAAAACAAATTTAACTATCATTTTAGACCAAGTCTTCCAGCTAAACTATGTCTAGATCAATTCAGGTACCGTATTTTTCGGACTATAAGTCGCAGTTTTTTTCATAGTTTGGCCGGGGGTGCGACTTATACTCCGGAGCGACTTATGTGTGAAATTATTAACACATTACCGTAAAATATCAAATAATATTATTTATCTCATTCGCGGAAGAGACGGAGAAAATGTCAGCAATCGTCACACACACGTCAGCAATCGTCACATACACGTCAACCAATAAGAATTAGATGGGGGAGGGTCATGGAAGTGCATTGTGGGTCATGGAATGCTAACTGCTATATGCTATATGCTACTGCCATAGCTATTAAAATGGATCATTTCATTGTTGGGGGTAACTTATAAAAACTGAGAAGGGCTGAACAAAAATGGCATTGAAAAGTAGATCATGTACTGCAGATTACAAGTGAAATATGCAGCAGAAAAAGACAAGAGGAAGCGGCGCATACCTTTGGAGTTGGCAGAGTTGTTTAGAAACGACATCGAGGAATGAGATTTAATGGGATTTATCGATTAGGAGTAACAGGTTGTTTGGTAAACATATGGCATGTTCTATATGTTATAGTTATTTGAAGGACTCTTTCCATAATATGTTATGTTAACATATCAGGCACGTTCTCAGTTGGTTATTTATGCGTTATATAACGTACACTTATTCAGCCTGTTGTTCACTATTCTTTATTTATTTTAAATTGCCTTTCAAATGTCTATTCTTGGTGTTGGATTTTTTTTAAATAAATTTCCCCCAAAAATGTGACTTATATATGTTTTTTTCCTTCTTTGTTGCATTTTCGGCCGGTGCGACGTGTACTCCGGAGCGATTTATAATCCGAAAAATACCGTACTTTTTTAAATTTGTCACCAACTTCAGGTGTGAAGCACCGAACATTAGGCACCATGGCGCTGACTTCATAAAATAATAATTATACAATCTATTAGATATCTAAAATGTTCAGAATTAATTGAGTCAATCAAATTGCTAAAAAAAAATCCCTGAAGTTCCTGAATGATCAATAACATACCATACGTTTGAAGCTTTTTAAACACATCATCACAAAATGTCTGTTTTTTTTTGTACAAAAAGTTAAATAGCTTTGGTTATTGTTGTTTGTTTTTATTGCTGCTATTTTCACTTTCTTTTTATAAACAAATACATTGTTTATGTCAACACTAGGTCTGCACTTGCTTTTAAATGGACATTTGCAGCACATTTGCAGTACAAATAAACATTTCTGAACGATCTAGTTATCTTTGTTGGTGAGCATATGCCAAACATATCTTAAGCTGAATTTAAAAGCAGATGGCTTAATCAGAACAACTGAATAAGTTTATGCTATATAATTTGATTAGTCGACTAATCGTTAAGATAATCGCTGTTTAGTCGACTCGTCGCCAAAATAGTCTTTAGTTGCAGCCCTAGGGCTAGTTTACTGATGCTAAAATTAGATGTATCATTTTTAAGATATTATTAGGAGGGCTGTCAAAGTTAACGCAATAATTACATGTTAACTTGAAATTTCAATAACAACACTTGTTTTTTTAACGGGCACTTGCTACTGATGAGCCACAGTTAGAAAAAAAACTGGAATGATTGGTCTTTATTTATACTCCATCCTCTTTTGCTTATTTGTTTTTAACTTAATTGCGTACATAAATCCCCATCACATATTTTTCAGATGGAAAAAAAAGGAATACATGGAGCCAGGTTTTATTTTGTGCAATATTAAGAAAATAACACTGCATTGTTGTAAAGTGTTTTTATGTTGAATACATTTGCAAAACAATTGCAAACTTGTTACTATAAGAATAATTGGATATTGTTTTGATATATTTGATAATCGATAGATACATTTTTTTTTACATTTAATCAGTTTAAGATTTAATTATTACACATATCAACATTTTTTACCACATGAAGACACACAAAAGTACCATATATTGGTACCAGTATCAATTTCCAGGTACCGACCCCTATTTGTCAGAGATGTTTTGTAATACTGTTGTGAGATATTTGCACCCAAGGAAATGATAGTCCATCAGTTGAGGAAAATGTCAACATTTTTAATAACATGTTCTGGTCGAGCCCTCAATTACAGGATGATTAGCAGGTTGAATATTACATTGTATTAATTAGAAGGGAATGTTCAAACTTTGCCATGCAGAAATATGAAAATCATTAACTTGTCCAACACGTACTGTACAGAATAATAGAAACATTTATTCAGGGAGAAAAATCACAGATTACAGCTGGGGTAGGCTCCAGACGCCCGCGACTCCAAAAGGGACAAGTGGTAGAAAATAGATCGATGGATATTATCAAACATCTTTGACAATCAAATCATCATCAATCTACATTTTGTGTTATTTAAGCGTAAAACTGTTCTTTAAACATGCAATTGTAGCTCCTCCTCTGTACGCAAGTGCTCCCAAAGCAGGAATACAAATTCTGTATTTATACAAAATACAAAATCTGGCAAGACACCAACACACAGAAGGAATTTTTGTATTTATTATCGTCATTAAATCATGTTTGGTCATTTTTGTGATAAGCTGTTTTAAAAAAGCATTACGTTTAAAATACATTTCATTAAAGCAAATTAGTTGTTCATTCAGTGTTAAAAGTTGAAAATGAGCTCTATAGGATACACTTATTACTGATGAAAAATGATGTATATCTGTGATTAATCACGATTAATTTTGAGTTAACTATGACCAAATGTGATTAATCGCAATTAAATGTTTTAATCGATCGACTGCCCTAATTATAAGTAAACGTGTAACAGCATTTGTTAAATATTATTTTTCAGATTTTTCAGTATGAAACATTCAGTATGGTACGGATGTTAATCGATTTCCCACACGGGGAGATAGAATAGAATACAATAGAATAGAAAGTACTTCATTGATTCCTGGGGGAAATTCAGCACCACAGCTCGCTCACAAGAGACAACAATAATAATAAATAAAATACAACATATATTATATATATAATATATGAATAATATAAATATATTCTACATATATTATACATTTAAGTGCAGTCAAGGAACATATGCATTATACCAGGGCTGTCAAACTCAAATACAGAGCGGGCCCAAATTTAAAACTGAACGAAGCCGCGGGCCGAGGTTGAACAAATTAATCCTTTAATAGGGACCCAAACAAGTTTTGCATTGAATATTGACCAAGCAAGGCTTATATAACTTTATAGTGACATGCAAAATCGAGTTTAAAATAATAATAATTAAAAAATATCAATGGCATATCAAATAAAATAAAAATACAAATTGAATGCCTCTTTTCGGCAGGGGGTTTGAGTTGGGGCGGGGTTTGGTAGTAGCGGGGGTGTATATTGTACCGTCCCGGAAAAGTTAGTGATGCAAGGGGTTCTGGGTATTTGTTCGGTTGTGTTTATGTTGTGTTACGGTGCGGATGTTCTCCTGAAATGTTGTTTGCTGTGGGTTCACTGTGTGGCATATATTTGTAACAGTGTTAAAGTTGTTTATACGGCCACCCTCAGTGTGACCTGTATGGTTGTTGACCAAGTATGCATTGCATACACTTGTGTGTGTGTATAAGCCGCATATATTATGTGAGTGGGCCGGCACGCTGTTTGTATGGAGGAAAAGTGGACGTGACGACATGTAGAGAACGCCAAAGGCAGTGCTTTTACAGCCCGCCCCCAATATTATTGTCCAGGTGGAAATCGGGAGAAATTCGGGAGGGGCACTGAACTTCGGGAGTCTCCCAAGAAAATCGGGAGGGTTGACGAGTATGAGTATTAGTGTTGAATGCGGTGTTACAGCGGCGGGCCAGCTTTAATGTTAATTTGATATTGCCTCAAGGGCAGAGTTTGACACCCATGCATTATACAGTCTGATGGCTGTCAGTATGAAGGACCTCCTGTGTCGTTCCATGTTACATTTAGGGAGTCTGAACATTTCACTGAATGTGCTCATTCTCTCCACAAGGTCCGCGTGTAGTGGTTGGGAGGTGTTGTCCATAGTGTCCAGGAGTTTAGATAGACTTCTCCTCTCTGACACCACCGCCAGAGAGTCCAGCTCCACTCCCACCACGTTACTGGCCTTCTCTACCAGCTTGTCCAGTATGTTTGTGTCCCTCACTCTGAGCCCGCTGCCCCAGCAAGCCACGGCGTACAAAAAGGCGCCCACCACCACTGACTCGTAGAACATCTTCAACATCTTTGTACAGACGTTGAAGGATCCTAGCCTCCTGAGAAAGTAGAGGCGGCTCTGTCCCTTCTTGTAGAGGGCCTCAGCGTGTTTTGACCCATTCAGCTTGTTGTCGATGTGTCCTCCGAGGTATTTATAATCCTCAACCATGTCCACATCCACCCCCTTGATTTAAACAGGGGTCGCCGGAGTACTCCTCCTCCTTCCCAGGTCCACAACCAGCTCCTTGGTCTTTGTCACATTAAGCTAGAGGTGGTTCTTTTCACACCATGAGACAAAGTCCTCCACCAGTGTCCTGTGTTCCTCATCATCACCATCCTCAATACACCCCAGTATCGCAGAGTCATCAGAAAACTTCTGAAGGTGGCAGGACTCTGATTGATAGTGGAAATCGGTGGTGCAAATGGTGAAGAGGAAGGGGGAGAGGACTGTGCCCTGCGGGGCCCCGGTGTTGCTGACCAGCCTGTCAGACACACAGTCCGTACTGTGGTCTGTCAGTGAGGTAATTTACAACCCAGGTCACCAAGGGGGCCCCCACCTGCATCTTTTCCAACTTCACACCCAGTAGCCCAAGCCGTAGAGTATCGAAAGCACTGGGGAAGTAAAAAAACATGACCCTCACACTTTTGCAGGCTTGTTCTGGTCAACAGGTAGATGACTGCGTCCTCCACTCCCAGTCGTGGCTGGTAGGCGAATTGGAGTGGGTCCAGGTGGGGCTTGACTGTAGGGCGGAGTTGTTCCAGGACCAACCTCTCCATGGTCTTCATGATATGGGAGGTTAGAGCCACCGGCCTGTAGTCCTTTGACGTGCTGGGTCGCGTGCACTTGGGGATGGGGACCACGCATGAGGATTTCCACAGTGTGGGGACTTTCTGCATCCTAAGGCTCATGTTGAAGATGTGCTGGAGCACACCACACAGCTGTGGGGCGCAGGCTTTGAGCACCCTGGGGCTCACACCGTCAGGACCCGCGGCCTTGCCTGTGTGTAACTTATAAGAGGAATGGGAAGCATTTATAATGTCAAATGTCTACCCGATAAACAAAAGCAGTGCAGTCCAGCCTTTGTCTAATCATAGCAAGGCGAATTATATATGTTAGCTAGCGGCTAATGGACTGATTGCTCCCTTGCCAGCTAGTGCGCTGATTGCTCGCCCATAGCACACTGACTACTAGCATACTAGCAGCTCGCTCATTGATCGCAAGCAGGTAGTGCGCTGATTGCTAGTTGGTAAACAGCGTCCTAACTTCTAGCTAGCTGCTAATTAATAAAAAAGAAGTGCAGCCCAGCCTTTGGCTAGTCATAGCAAGGACAATTGCATTAATCGGCGATAATCTGCCATCTGGCAGCTAATGCACTGATCGCTAGCAGCTAGTGCGCTGACAACTGGTGAGCTACAGACTATTTATCTTACATCAGGGGTGTCAAACTCGAGGACCACATCGCAATTACGGCTGCCCACAAAAGGCCATTTTAATTGTGTGGCAGACTACATAAAATGATGTGGCGGACCCCATAGAAGATGTGCAGACCACATTGAATGTCACAGGGGCCATGTTAATTGATGTGGCGGACCACGTTAAATGACGGGACTGTCTCCTATGCACTTTTAGCAACACGGTGGGTTTATATTATCAATACATATGGAGACAACTCGAGGACGAGGGAAGGTCCAGTCTTTACCTGCAGGCATCCAACATCGACTGCTAACTCTGACATGGCAACACCCTAACTCCTAGTGGCGGCTGTCGTAATTGCAATGACAATATAATCCAATCGAGCGCTGACAACTCGCTGTAATACAGCACAGGGACGGACCACCTTAAATGATGCGGCGGGCCACACCAAATGAGATGGCAGACCACATTGAATGATATAGCAGGCCACAATAAATGATGTGACAGAACAAATTAAATGACACGGCGGGCATCTTTAAATGACATTACGGGCCACTCTAGATGATGAAACGGACCACACTACATGATGTGGCAGACCACATTGGATGACACGGCGGGCACCTTTAAATGACGTGACAGGCAATCCTAAATGATGAAACGGACCACTTTAAATGATGTAGCAGACCACATTGAATGACATAGCAGCCCACGCCAAAATATGTGACGGACCATAGTGAATGACAAGGTGAGCAACGTCAAATGACGTGACGGACCACATTAAATTACGTCACAGACCACCTTAAATAATTTGACAGACCACATTAAATGATGTGACCAGCCAGATCTGGCTCCCTGTTCGACACATGAGTCTTAAATGCTTAAAAATTAAATAAATGTCTACATTTTTTATCTGTTTATTTACAAACCCCATAAAACAAGAATGAGAAAGAATTCCACTTTCAAAGCTTCAACAATTACTTTCCTCAGTTCCCAAACGTTTATTGAGTGTTGTTAAAAGAAAAGGTGATGTAACACAGTGGTAAACATGCCCTTTCCCAACTACTTTGGCACGTGTTGCAGCCATTAAATTCTAAGTTAATTATTATTTGCAAAAATAAATAAAGTTTATGAGTTTGAACATCAAATATCTTGTCTTTGTAGTGCATTCAACTGAATATGGGTTGAAAAGGATTTGCAAATCATTGTATTCCGTTTATATTTACATCTAACACAATTTCCCAACCGATATGGAAACGGGGTTTGTATAATAAGAAATAAAGTCATACCAAAGACTGTAAAAATGGGACCCATTACCTCCCTGCTTGGCACTCAGCATCAATGGTTGAAATTCGGGGTTAAATCACCAAATGACTCCCGGGCGCAGCCACCGCTGCTACTCACTGCTCCCCTGTGGGGATGCGTCAAATGCAGAGGATAATTTCACCACACCTAGTGTGTGTGTGATAATCATTGGCACTTTATCTTTCATTTTAAAACATGTTTTAGTATATCGGTACTTTTTGAGCTCATTAAACAAAAAAGTGATAATGATGATCATTTTTGCCACAATAACAGCATTATGAAATGTTCATATTGTTACATTCCTAACTTAATTCAGCACAAAGTTTTGGATTAAACTGCCAGTTCTAAACCTTGATTGATTGATTGATTGATTGAAACTGTTATTAGTAGATTGCAAAGTATTCATTCATCCATTTTCGCTTATTCCCTTTCGGGGTCGCGGGGGGTGCTGACGCCTATCTCAGCTACAATCGGGCTGAAGGCGGTGACACCCTGGACAAGTTGCCACCTCATCGCAGGGCCAACACAGATAGAAAGACAACATTCACACTCACATTCACACACTAGGGCCAATTTAGTGTTGCCAATCAACCTATCCCCAAGTACGTGTCTTTTGGAGGTGCACAGTACATATTCCGTACAATTGACCACTAAATAGTAACACCCGAATACGTTTTTCAACTTGTTTAAGTTGGGGTCCACGTTAATCACTTCACCTACTCCGCTAAAGTTGAAAACTCCGCAACTGAAATAAACGAGTGACCAGACAAACGTTTATAAGTTTTCCACGAAAACTATAAAAACGTTTTTTGCTGACTCTCACTCCAACTCAGTGGCTCAAAGTGTAGCAAGAGTAGAAGCAACAAAAAAAAACAAAAAAAACGGAGCAGATGTCGTCATTGCAAATCATTTTTCAACACAACCACAGAGGCCTCAACAGCCCACATGCACGCCGTATTTTCTTACAGGGGCCACGGGGCCTCGGAATGGCTTCAGTGATCCAGCTCGCTCACATAAGCAGCGGGTTGCAAGGGTTGGGTTCCAGCGCCTTCTGCTTTTCAGGACTCTCAGCAGGAGTGGGAGGATGTCGTGGAAGAAGAGGGTGCTCCTCCCCCACTTTAGAGTCACATAGTATTCACCCTCTAACCCTCCTCTCTGTCTCTGTACGCTAGACTTCATCGGTATTTGCTTTCAAAAAAGCTTTGCCCCCCTCCCCTTCTTGGGCTACAACTCACACACACACACACACACACACACACACACACACACATTTTTTTATTTATTTTCCTCTGTTTGGTTCATTTTTTTCCGCAGAAATATACACAATAAGAAATAGATCAATAAGGCAGGGCTTGTACGCGAAACTAGGGAAAAACAGCAACCTTAAAGGTTTCATCACATCCACACACAGAGATGAAAGTGACGTGACCACTAAAGGTCTCGCAACGCCACAGAGCCCCCGAACGGGGCTGAATGAGCTGAATAGGCTCATCCATTCTTTTCCTCCTTTCACTGGCGGTAGGCTTTAACTGTTGGAACTCTTCATCGCTCACAATGGCGCAATGCACTAAAACGCTTTCTTTCCTCACTCATGCAAATCACCTCGGCCCTGACTGGTCTTGTCGTCACGTGAAGTGGAAAACACACATTGTCTTCCCTCGAAAATGTGCACATCATGTTCTTCCCCGCGAAAAAATTTGTGGCCCATTCCACAGAATCTGTGCCATTTGTCTTTCCAGGTAATGAAATGTTTAAAAAATTATCATTTAGGGCTGTGTGATATAGCTGAAAACTTCATAACGATATAAGTTTTTTTATACTGGTCGACACCGATAATTATTGATATATTTTTATGACCAACGGAACATATGGGCCAGAAAAAAATATATTGAATGTTAAAGGGGAATTTTGCCTATCGTTCACAATGACGGATGGATTTTTTTAACGCATTCTAACCTGTAAATCAGGGGTCACCAACCTTTTTGAAACCAAGAACTACTTACTGGGTACTGATTAATGCGAAGGGCTACAAGTTTGATACACACTTAAATAAATTGCCAGAATTAACCAATTTTCAAAATTTGCCTTTAATAAATAAATCTATATATATAAAAAAACGGGTATTTCTGTCTGTCATTCCGTCGTACATTTTCTTTCCTTTTACGGAAGGTTTTTTGTAGCGAATAAATGATGAAAAAACACTTAATTGAAAGGTTTAAAAGAGGAGAAAACACGAAAAAAATTTAAATTAAATTTTGAAACATAGTTTATCTTCAATTTTATCTCTTTAAAATTCAAAATTCAACCAAAAGAAATGAAGAGAAAAACTAGCTAATTCGAATGTTTTTGAAAAAATTTAAAATAAGAATTTATGGAACATCATAAGTAATTTTTCCTGATTAAGATTAATTTCAGGATTTTGATGACATGTTTTAAATAGGTTAAAATCCAATCTGTACTTTGTTACAATATATAACAAATTGGACCAAGCTATATTTCTAACAAAGACTAATCATTATTTCTTCTAGATTTTCCAGAACAAACATTTTAAAAGAAATTCAAAAGACTTTGAAATAAGATTTAAATTTGATTCTACAGATTTTCTAGATTTGCCAGAATAATTTTTTTGAATTTTAATCATAATAAGTTTGAAGAAATTATTCACAAATATCCTTTGTCGAAAAAACAGAAGCTAAAATGAAGAATTAAATTAAAATGTATTTATTATTCTTTACAATATTATTTAAAAAAAATACTTGAACATTGATTTAAATTGTCAGGAAAGAAGAGGAAGGAATTTAAAAGGTAAAAAGGTATACCGGGTATGTGTTTAAAAATCCCAAAATCATTTTTAAGGTGGTATTTTCTCTCTAAAATTGTCTTTCTGATAGTTATAAGAAGCAAAGTAAAAAAAATAATAAAATGTATTTAAACAAGTGAAGACCAAGTCTTCAAAATATTTTCTTGGATTTTCAAATTCTATTTGAGTTTTGTCTCGCTTAGAATTAAAAATGTCGAGCAAAGCAAGACCAGCTTGCTAGTAAATAAATAAAATTTAAAAAATAGAGGCAGTTCACTGGTAAGTGCTGCTATTTGAGCTATTTTTAGAACAGACCAGCGGGCGACTCATCTGGTCTGTACAGGCTACCTGGTGCCCACGGGCACCTCGTGGGTGACCCCTGCTGTAAATAAACTTAAATAAAACTCAATTTCAGCTATAAAATCTAATAAATAACCATTCAGAAAATGCCAACAATACTACATTTAGTGATTTCGCTATTAACCAAGTATTAGTGATATTGTTATTATAAGTGCTAACGCAGACAAACTATTTATAGCAAAAAATAATAATAATCCATCCATCCATTTCCTACCGCTTATTGTAGCTGAGATAGGCGCTGGCGCCTATCTCAGCTACAATCGGGCGGAAGGCAGGGTACACCCTGGACAAGTCGCCACCTCATCGCAGAATAATAATAATAATAATAATAAATGATTAGATTTATATCGCGCTTTTTCTATTGTTGGATACTCAAAGTGCTCAGAGAGAAGTGGGAACCCATCATTCATTCACACCTGGTGGTGGTAAGCTACATTTGTAGCCACAGCTGCCCTGGGGTAAAATACTGATACAGATTAATTGAACCTTCCAAAAACAAACACTGATAACTTATCTATTACAGGGATAGCCGATATGGACCTTAAATATATCTTGCGATAAATATTGGGGACGGTGTGGCTCGGTTGGTAGAGTGGCCATGCCAGCAACCTGAGAGTTCCTAGTTCGATCCCTGGCTTATAACGTCACATATAGGCTTAAATCATTTTTTTTTTGCCCTCAGAGTCCTATCGTGTCCAGGAACCAATTTCCTGAATTTGTAAACAATAACAAAAATGACAAAAAAACTTGTAATAAAAAATATTGAGATAATCACTGTAGTATTGACCAAATACTGATACTGACACTATACTTAGTGGTATTACAATTGATTTTTATTTTTATCTACCCTAGTTTAGCGGTTAGAATGGCTTAAGTGTCCTGTGGTGTTTAGCTATTCCTCGTCCTCCAGTGATACTTGCAAGAAACTTAATTTATTTGCCGTGATGGAGGATTGTTGACTTAGAAGTGTATTTTTACTGTGGAGGGACGTTAGCTGCTAGCTCACTAGCAAGGACGCTACATTGTGTTCAAAACACGATTGTTCGCTTGTCGCTGTCAAATTTGCGGGACACAGCTGGAATGCTTCATCAGCATGTATAATAGATGTTGCGATCCGCTACTCGGATCTTCACACATTGTTCTTTTGTTCTCTTGTTTTGTATATCTCTCCGTTTGACGTCCTTATTTTCTGTTTGCTTCGTCACCATGGTTACATATTAGTTCCACCTTCTACTCCCGGTTCACGCACACCTGTTTTTCTAATCACCCTCCTATATAAACCAGCCTTTTCTGTTCAGTCTTTCTGGGATTCTAATTTGCTTTTGAGCAACAGTATCGACTGACTTCATACTTATGTATATTCTCGCTAGCTTTTTACGCTACGCCTTTTTGCTTTTATTCCAGCTCTCATGCTGATGATTGGTTTTCTCTTTTATGTGCCTTCGTGCCAGTTCTAGTTTTCTCTGTTGTTTATTCCTAGCTTTCCATGCTAGCGCCTTTGTTTACCTTTTGCTTAGCTCCAGTATTTTTGTTTCTTAGCTCACTTTTTGTCACTTAAATAAATCATCACATCTTACCTTTGCTGTGTTTCATGTCGGCGCTTCTTGGCGGGACAAACCCATCAGTCGTTACAAATAGCAATATAACAGCTCTATTGTCGGCCAAGTTCATATAATTTATATCCTAATCTATAATCTTTACATTTTAGATTTTAACTGTATTTTGAGTACAACTTTCTTTCTGGCTGGCTTTGGGGCATTTTCTTTATCAGCAGGTGGCCACACACACCGTTGTTGCAATGCTGTCGCTTCAGGTGGCTGATAACGTTTGATGAGTTGAACTCAATAGTTTTTTACCTACTCGTAGAATGTTTGCGGAACATTTGGTGCAAATACTGTAGCACGCAAAATGTTTTCCTATGAAATAGTGAAGAAGTCCCGCCAGCTTCGTTGGGTTGTTTTGGGTTTTTTATCGGTTATCAGAGCGACTGTATTTCTACATAAAACGTTCCTCATACAGGCCCGCTAATTATTTGTCGGATACTTCTATCAGATTAGGGCTGGGCGATATGGCCTTTTTTTTAAAATTTCGATATTTTTAGGCCATGTCACGATACACGAAATATATCTCTATATTTTGCCTTAGCCTTGAATGAACACTTGATGCATATAATCACACCAGTATGGTGATTATGTGTCTAAATTAAATTATTCTTGTTCATACTGCATTAATACATGTTAATTTTAAACTTTCATGCAGAGAGGGAAATCACAACTAAGTCAAATGACCAAAATTGTATTTATCAAACAGTTATCAAGCAGTGGCACAAACATTCATTTCATTTCAGAACAGAAAGTGCAAGACTGTCAGTGACACTTTAAAACAAGCTATTAGTGCACTTTTGTGCATGATGTCACTAAGATGACATATCAAAACAACACTAGATTAAAGTGCACTTTTTGTACAGAACGCCACTACAATAGTTTAAAACAAATAAAGTGCACTTCTGTGCATGATGTCACACAAGATATTTCAATAACTGTTAAATAAAAATGAGCTGCATAATAGGAAATTAAATAGGTTATGTCCTTCGCTATGTGGTAGGTTCCTGCTTGTGTTATCTCCTTCTGTTGTTGACGAGTTTTTTCACCCGGTGTTGATGCGGAAATGGTTGCCTCAGCATATCGTTGGTGTGGCACCGAACGAAGATGCAGACATGCAGAGTCTCAAACACTCCTCATTCTCTAGCGGGTGACTTTTCAAATGATGTTACATATTAGCAGTAATGCTACTTTTTGTAACAACGCTTTTGCCCCACACTTGACAAATTACGGTTGTCTGTTTGACCTAAGCCCACTTGAAGCCAAACCACCGCCAGACGATGGACCCCCTGCTGTTTTTTCTTGGGAATTAATTGTTTCTTCATTTGTAACCAGATTTGCACCTTCTTTCTCTCGTATTACCACTCGCACCACAGCTAACGTTACCCATGCCACTACCTCTCTGGTGGGCGAGGGCGTATACATATGTGACGTATGTAAGAAGGTGCGCTTGTTTTATTGAGGAGAGACAAGAAAGAGTGAGAAACGCCTGTAGTGTAATGCCCGCAGCTAAAAGCAACTGCGTGAGAACGTATACTCGAATATCACGATATAGTCATTTTCTATATGGCACAGAGACAAACCCGGGAAACCCCAGCCCTACTTCGGATGCTTATAGTGTTTTTGCATATTTGAAATAAAATGTAGGGGTGTTCCTGGCGTTTCACTCAGTCCTGTTACCCTAACACATGACTCCTTCTGAAAATTGTGGAATATTCCACAAGTCACATTGTCCACAGTAAGTTGCATTATTCACATATTCTACAGGTCATTGGCAGAACAAAAGTATGTAAACTCATTTATTTGTATTTATTTTCCATCATATTTTCACTGTAACAAGTTTAAAATTTCAGCAGAATCCTGTTACCTACAGTATTGATTTATTATATTTGTTAATTTTTTAAATGCTATTTTTATGTTCAATCATTGTAATGTGTTTAGTGCCAACATAAATGTGATGGTGCTATATTGCATGTAATAAATAATTCTATGCTAAAAACTCACTCTTGTTACATTCAGTCCTGTTACTCAAATAAGTCATTTTCTGCTTATTAACCTTATACACAAAGGAAATAAAGTTGTCTCAGATAGACGAATACACAGTTTGAGTACAGTGGTAAAATATATATATATATCATAGCTCGGTTGGTAAAGCGGCCGTGGCAACTTGATGGTTCCAGGTTGGATGCCTTCTTTTGCCATTCTAGTTACTGCCGTTGTGTCCTTGGGCAAGACACTTGACCGCCTAGTCCCAGTGCCACCCAGAGTGGTTTAAATGTAGCTTAAAGATGTAGATAATAGGTTTCACTATGTAAAGCGCTTTGAGTCATTACAGAAAATATAAATATAGTACATGTATAAATATATTAATATATAATTCACTTCACTCTCATTTGGAGTACAAAAACAAAGCTTCCTGTCTCAGACTTGAGGAAAAAAATAATTCTTGCAAGATTTTTAAAAGAACTTCCGTCCCGTTGTCTTTTAAGATTACTCAAGATTAGCTTGTGTCTTTACAAGCTGCTCTTTTTTGTGTTGAAAATGAATCCCTAAAAACACAAACAAAGCAGAAATAAATATTTGTTTTGCTTTTTGTGAAAATTCTTATGAACCGTTCAATATCTATTTTCAAGCCTGCTGTGGAACCGGAAACAAAAGTAAAACCCAGAAGCCCCTGGATGAGTTAAACTAAAAGAACGTTACTTAAAAAAGCTCAACCAAGCCGATTTTAGGAAAATTGAATGACAGGGACAAGGGGTAGAAAAATGGATGGATGGATGAATGACAATTCAAAGCGCAAACACATAAATGGGAATTAAATAACATTAAATAAAAGTAATTATGTCAGAGCAGCATATATCATGAATAATGTAATTAAACAAAACACTAATGTAACAAACTTAGCAGCCTTTAAAAGCGAACATTTAGCCCGTTCTGTACAAAAAATACAAGTTTCATTCATCTCCCAGTCTGCGTCTTAAACAAACAAACATCTTGATTTACTTATATCCACTAGTACAATGATTCTTACCAAGTACCACCGCAGAAAACACAATGCTCTCTCCAAGTACCACCACAATGACCAACATTAAAATGTAGAAGCATAGTAGACCTAAGTATTCATTAAAAACGTTTAATTTTTTGGCAACTGTGACATTACACACAGTTCGAACAGTAACCCCGGGTCTGAATATAGACAGTATAAAACACTGTACTAAAATAATTAATCAAATAAAATGTATTGTATTTAATTAATTGATTATTTGCCGTACCACAGTTTGAGAATCACTGCACCAGTAAAAAGTAAAAAAAACCTCTTCACATTCTCATTATGGGGTATTGTCAGTAGAATTTTGAGGACCAAAAAATAAATTTTGAGGACAAAAACGAAGTTATTCTATTTTGGAATAAGGCTGTAACATAACAAAATGTTGAAAAAGTGAAGCACTGTGTATATTTTCCGGATGCACTGTATGTGTGTATATATATATATATATATATACTGTATGTGTATATATATATATATATATATATATATATATATATATATATATATATACATATATATATATATATATATATATGTATATATATATATATATATATATATATATATATATATATATACACACACTGGTGCCTGCTGTGAAAAGGTTTGGAAGTGAACCTACGTGACATTACATAAACAATAAACAAACAGCAGAAGGTAAACATATTTTAACACTTAAAAAAAAAAAAAATTCATGTTTCATTTGCGGGGCGTGCTGTAGCCTATCTGAGCTGCATTCGGGCGGAAGGCAGAGTACACCCTGGATAAGTCGCCACCTCATCGCACGGCCAGACCCCGAACGCGACAAACGGTAGTAAATGGATGGATGGATCGATGTTTCATTTGCCAAAACATGAAATAAATCCAGACAAAGGAGTTCCTCTTTCCTCTTTTTAGCACCAATACCTCTTCGGGTTTTGTTAGTTTAGCTTCCATTGTGTTTTCCATCTGTGCCATTTATTCATAAAAAAAACGTGTTTAAAAGAATATAATGTGTGTATAAGTACTTTATGACTAGGGATGATGTGCGATAAAAAATTATCAATGTTGATGCCATTATCGAATCCTCTTATCAAACCGATTCCTTATCGAATCTCTTATCGAATCCAGATAGGTTGTTGTGTGTGGACCTTGTGTGCACTGAGTTCCAAAAGCCGTAGATGTTATGTGACTGGGCCAGCCAATGTTTATATGGAGGAAAGGCGGACGTGACTGAGGACAGCATGCGGACGATAAAGGGTGAAGGTTTCAGGTGAGAGAGGACGCTAAAGGCACGCCCCCAGTGAGCATATAGTGCTGCAGTGTGCGTTGTAAATAAAAAAAATTGCAGACAAACTAGAGCTAGGCGATATATCGATACACACGATATATGCGGGTTTGTCTCTGTGCGATATAGAAAACTGACTATACCGTGATATTCGAGTATATGTTCTCACGCAGTTGCTTTTAGCTGCTGGCATTACACTACAGGCTCTCCTCACTCTTTCCTGTCTCTCCTTCTCACAGGCAGAAAGTGCACCTTCTTATATACGTCACATACTATAAATTATTTTTTTCTGAAGGAACTCTCCTGAAGGAATCGATAAAATACTATCTATCTATCTATCTATCTATCTATCTATCTATCTATCTATCTATCTATCTATCTATCTACTGCAGGGGCGCTCACACTTTTTCTGCAGGCGAGCTACTTTTCAATTGACCAAGTCGAGGAGATCTACCTCATTCCTATTTATAATTTATATTTATTTATTTATGAAAGAGACATTTTTGTTAACAAGTTAATGGTGTTTAATGACAATACAAGCATGTTTAACACACATAGATTCCTTTCTTTCATGAAGACAAGAATATAAGCTGGTGTATTTGATTCTGATGACTTGCATTGATTGGAATTAGAAAGGGTTGTGCTGATAACGTCCGCATTTTCAAATGGAGGAAAAAAAAAGTCCTCCTTTCTGTCCAATACCACATGAAAGTGGTTGGATTTGGCATTTCATTTGTCCAACTTGCATACTCGTTTTTAAACACTTTGTTATGAGAGTAGCATATGTGTGTGGCCCTTTAATGTCTGGCAGCAGGTGAGTGACGTCAGTGACTGTGCGGGTGGGCAAGCAAGTGAGAAAGCGGTCGCTGAGGGCGGGGGAGAAATACATTGGCATCAAACTCCGTAGCTTGCTAGCTTGTGCACGCTAGCTTTCTGAGACTCTTATTTTGTTAGCACAGGCAGGATGACACAGCTCTTTTATGGTGAAGACAGGAACTGTGCAGTCGGTCTTTAGAGTTTTGACAGTAGTTATGGAGTCTCTAGAAATAAAATGTGTTTCTCTGCGTCCGCCGTGTTAGTGATTTTTTTCTTAAATATGAGCTTGCAGCAGCCAGCGTCATCTCACAAGATCCTCCGGTGCCGAGAATGTCAAACAACTGACGAAAGTGAAGTCTTGGTATGATTGATGATTGCTCATTTTTATGTCTATTTTTTAATGCCTGGCTTGAGATCGACTGACACACCCTCCGAGATCGACCAGTCGATCGCGATCGACGTAATGGGCACCCCTGATCTACTGTCACCTCATACATCACATACGTATACGCCCTCGCGGAGCAGAGAGGTAGCAGCATGGTTAACGTTAGCTGTGATGCTAGTAGAGCCGTGCGAGTGGTAATACGAGAGAAAGAAGGTGCAAATGAAGGAAGAAGTAATTCCCAAAAAAAACAGCCGGGGGTCCATCGTCTGGCGGTGGGTTGGCTTCAAGTGGGAATATGTCGAACAGACAACCGTAATAAGTCAAGCATGCGGCACAAGCGTTGCTATAAAAAGTAGCATTACTGCTAATAAGTAGTATCATTTGAAAAGTCACCTGCTAGAGAATGAAGAGTGCATACTTCGCATGTCCACATCTCCGTTCGGTGCCACACGCCCACACCATCAAAATGCAGAGGCAAACATTTCCACATCAACACCATTAAAAAAAATAGAATTTAATAACTTCCGTAGTAACCTACTACATAGCGAAGGACGAACACTATTTGATTTCCTATTATGCAGCTAATTTTTATTTGACACTTAAAATGTCTCTGACAATCTTGCACTTTCTGTTTTGGAAATGACATGAACGTTTTTGCCACTGCTTAATAACTGTATAATAAATACAGTTTTGGTCAATTGACTTACTCGCGATTTCCTTCTCTGCATGAAAGTTTAACGGCCTACTGAAATGAGATTTTCTTATTCGAACGAGGATAGCAGGTCCATTCTATGTGTAATACTTGATCATTTCGCGATATTGCCATATTTTTGCCGAAAGGATTTAGTAGAAAACATCCACGATAAAGTTCGCAACTTTTGGTTGCTAACAGAAAAGCCCTACCTTTACCGGAAGTCACAGACGATGACGTCACATGTTGATGGCTCCTCACATCTTCACATTGTTTTCAATGGGAGCCGCCAACAAAAAGAGCTATTCGGACCGAGAAAACGTCAATTTCCCCGTTAATTTGAGCGAGGATGAAAGATTTGTGTATAAGGATATTGATAGCGACGGACTAGAAAAAAAAAAAAAAAACACGATTGCATTGGGATGGATTCAGATGTTTTTAGAGACATTTACTAGGATAATTCAGGGAAATCCCTTATCTTTCTATTGTGTTGCTAGTGTTTTAGTGAGTTTAACAGTACCTGATAGTCGGAGGTGTGTGTCCACGGGTGTCTTGACGCCAGTGTCTCAGGGAAGTCGACGGCAGTTTTATGGACGGCGCAAGCTCAGCTGATCTTCGCTAAGAAGCGACTTTTTACCACAATTTTCTCACCGAAACCTGCTGGTTTACATACGGTCGGGATCCATGTTCGCTTGACCGCTGTGATCCATCACGAAGTTTCACATTCGGGAATTTTAAGTAAGGAATCACCGAGTGTTTGTGTGGCTAAAGGCTAAAGCTTCCCAACTCCATCTTTCTACTTTGACTTCTCCAATATTAATTGAACAAATTGCAAAAGATTCAGCAACACAGATCTCCAAAATACTGTGTAATTATGCGGTTAAAGCAGACGACTTTTACATATGTGTGTATGTGGCGCTCATAATTCCTAACAGTCCATGACGTCACGCGTACACGTCATCATTACGTGACGTTTTCAAGAAGAAACTCACGGAAAATTTAAAATTGCAATTAGGTAAACTAAAAAGGCCATATTGGCATGTGTTGCCATGTTAATATTTCATCATTGATGTATAAACTATCAGACTGCGTGGTGGGTAGTAGTGGGTTTCAGTAGGCCTTTAATAGTAGCATATGTTAATGCAGTATGAGGAAGAATGTTTTAATGTAGACACATACTTTAGAATCATCATACTGGTGTGATTATATGTATCAAGTGTTAATTCAAGTCCAAAGAAAAATATCGAGATATACATCGTGTATCGCGATATGGCCTAAAAATATTGAGATATTAAAAAAAGGTCATATCGCCCAGCCCTACGACAAACACATCACCAACATGGACGGGGTGCCGCTCACTTTCGACAAAGCACACTGTGGAGAAGAAGGAGACCAGCACGGGAGCGAATCGATACGCACAACAGGGCAAGAGAAGTCGGCTTTTAATGTTGTGCTAGCTTGCTATGCTAATGGACAGAAACTGCCACCGGTGGTGATTTTCAAGGGGAAGACGCTGCCGAAAGAAAATTTTCCACCTGGAGTCATCATTTCGGCATGACGAAGGAACTCCAACCGCTGGACATGGGTGTAAACAGGATGTTCAAAGGGAAATTGTGAGCGTCATGGGAGCAATGGATGACAGACGAACACAGCTTCACAAAAACTGGGAGGCAGCGTCGGGCGGGTTACGCCACAATTTCTGAATGGATCGCGGAGGCTTGAGCTAACGTGTCTGCTTGCACTGTTGTTCGAGATTTCGCGAAACCCGGCATCTTTTCCAAGGAGCCCCGCGGCAACGAGACTGACTTTGAAAATGATTAGAGGGAATCTGACGTGTTTGATGGAGAACTTGCCCAGCTGTTCATTTCGGACACAGAAGATGAGGACTTTGATGGATTTTTGGATGAGGATTAATAAAATAAAATGTGAGTACATTGACCCCAAAGGGAATAAGCGGTAGAAATGAATGGATGGATGTTATACCATGCCTGCGCCCAAAAATACGTTGCGCCTTATTTATGCGTTAAATACTGAAATAGCATCTGTAACTGACACGTAATCATTTAATACAGTGCGCCCTATGGTTGGGAAAATTCAGTATCGGGGCTTCGATAACGGGAACCGGTTGTCAAAAAGGGATTTGAATCCATGGAATCGGTTCTTTTCTTATCGAAGCATCGGGAGAACCGGTTTTCGAACATCATCCCTATTTATGACTTGATTGATTGATTGAGACTTTTATCAGTAGATTGCACAGTACAATACATATTCGAAACATCCATCCATCCATTTCCTACCGGTTATTCCAAACAATTGACCACTAAATGGTAACAACAGAATAAGTTTTTCAACTTGTTTAAGTCGGGGTCCATGGTATAACCACCATGACCACACTCAACTAGGGATGTAACCCTTAACAGTTTAATGAAAAGCCGTGGTAAACGATTAGTAGTTGATAAACGCACTTCCATAAACTCACGACCGGTGGTACTGATCAATTACTGGAAAAGCAACTTAGCACTTATATGGCTAATTAACATGAACACAATCTCAACTTTTATAAACACATTGCTGTCTGAGCGAAACAATGTTTCATGTTTATTCTGCCAAGGAAAGTATATTGTGTGTCTATTTGTTTTAATACAATATGGTTCAAATGTGTTTAAATATTTAACATGTGTTTTTGAGCACCTTCAACAATACGGTGATAATTTATGATATTTAAGTTTCATGTGGTTACATCCCCAATGCACATTTATTATATGGTCTTTTGCTAGCTATAAAGAGCAGTATTGAAGAGTTTTAAGATCATTAGCAGCATTGCTGAACTAATAATAAAAGCCAACAGCAGCAAATGTCGTCACTAAAAGGCCCCACAAAGGCGTCGAGTGTTTGTTGACCGCTCAGACCGAAGAGCAAACAGTTAACTTCCAATCTTTTAACAATAAGTACACAGCTCTGTGAGGCGCTACGTGTTCTTGCTGCTACTGCACGCTTTCGCCCGCTGTTTATTTCTTGGCTTTAAAGCATTAAGAGATTAGGGCCTCTGATTATATCAGTATATTTAACTGTTTTTCATGCAAACAAATCTGCACTTGTTATACATTGATTTGCATTCAATTAGCAAATTATGCAGAGTGTTCCTAGAATAAAATGAAATGTATTAGACAAAAACAACTAATAAAAATTGCAACAATGCTTGAAATTCACCAAGGCTGCCAACAACCTGAGCATCTCGCAGTAAAGGATCTTTGATGATCTTAATGCAAACGAAAAATACTAACAATCTACACCAGTGGTTCTCAACCTTTTTTCAGTGATGTACCCCTTGTGAACATTTTTTTAATTCAAGTAACCCCTAATCAGAACAAAGCATTTTTGGTTGAAAAAAAAGAGATACAGAAGTAAAATACAGCACTATGTCATCAGTTTCTGATTTATTAAATTGTATAACAGTGCAATATATTTCTCATTTGTAGTGGTCTTTCTTGAACTATTTGGAAAAAAAGATATCAAAATAACTAAAAACATGTTGAAAAATAAACAATTTATTCAATTATAAATGAAGATTTCTACAAATGGAAGTAATCATCAACTTAAAGTGCCCTCTTTGGGAATTGTAATATAGATCCATCTGGATTCATGAACTTAATTCTAAACATTTCGTCACAAAAAAAGAAATCTTTAACATCTATACTTATGGAACATGTCCACAAAAAAAATCTAGCTGTCAACACTGAATATTGCATTGTTGCATTTCTTTTCACAGTTTATGAACTTACATTCATATTTTGTTGAAGTATTATTCAAAAAGATATTTATAAAGGGTTTTTAAATTGTTGCTATTTTTAGAATATTTAAAAAAAATCTCACGTACCCCTTGGCATACGTTCAAGTACCCGCAGGGGTACGCGTACCCTCATTTGCGAACCACTGATCTACACAATACAAAGTAGCATCCTATTTATAATGTCTTAATTTGCAAAAAACAGAAATAATATTAAAAGAAAATTTAATAAAACAAGGAACGTGATCAACATACTGTATATACCATATTTCCTGCTTATCACACACTGGTGCCAGTTATTTGCCACCCTCTGATGGGGCGCTACCGAGCGGAGTTTGAATCAAATATTATTGTCATTTTGCCAAATAATAATAACAATAATAATAATTCCAATTGGTATTGTTAATATAGTAATGTTTATATTCATTTAATTAAGGAAATAATCATACTAATAATAGTAATAAGATTTATAATGGATATGTTTTTAATAATTCACTTAATAATACAACAATAATAATAAAACTAATGTTTGTAATGGGCTTCACGGTGGAAGAGGGGTTAGTGCGTCTGCCTCACAATACGAAGGTCCTGCAGTCCTGAGTTCAATCCCTGTGTGAAGTTTGCATGTTCTCCCCGTGAATGCGTGGGTTCCCTCGGGGTACTCCGGCTTCCTACCACCTCCAGACATGCAGCTGGGGATAGGTTGATTGGCAACACTACATTTGCCCTAGTGTGTGAATGTGAGTGTGAATGTTGTCTGTCTATCTGTGCTGGCCCTGCGATGAGATAGCGACTTGTCCAGGGTGTACACCGCCTTCCGCCCAATTGTAGCTGAGATAGGCGCCAGCGGCCCCCATGAGGAATAAGCGGTAGAAAATGGATGGATGGATGATGTTTGTAATATAAATAAAAATAATAGTAACGATAATTAAAATAGTAATGTTTGTAATAATTTGACTGATGTAATACAATCAAAATTTAATTGATAAAATAATAATAATAAATAATTAAAAAGTAAAAAAGACAGCTAAAAGGTGAGATGTAGTTTTTTTTTTTAATTGTACTTGTATTTACTATTTTTGCCATATCATATTTATTTAAAATTAAAAATTTTAAGAATATTTTTCTCAGTGTAAAAAGTTTGGACAACATATTTTGTGTTTTGTTTACAACAGGGGTGTCAAACGTACGGCCCGCGGGCCGGATCAGGCCCCCGAAAAGGTTTTATCCGGCCCGCCGGGTGAGTTTGCTAAGTATAAAAATGAGCCAAAAGTTTTGAATGAAATAAACAGTTCTAAATTTGTCCACTAGATGTCACAATAGCAATTATTTGTATCTTTGTAGATTATGCTACAAAAGAAACCACAATATGTTAGTGCACCAGTCGAGGAAAATGAGCGAACTACATAAATAACATCCTATAATTTGATTTTGATATTATTTTTTTATCTTGATAGTATAAATAACGACAAATAAAGACAGAATACTATTAACTGCAACATGTAAGTGTAAAAAAACATAATTTGTACATTTTCAGATTGTGCTTGTTCTATTTTTAGCAAAGAAAACAATCTGTAGTCGTCTTTATTTTTAGGTTATCTTGCTGTGATTTTACCACTACAGCCCACTTACAAGTAAATTTTTCTCCATGTGGCCCCTGATCTAAAATGAGTTCGACACCCCTGGTTTACAGTTTACAGGACATGGAAGTACTATTAGTAGTGCAATAAGTATACTTCACTATAACTATAAGTACCCTGTGGAAGTACGAGGGAGTATTAGTGCAGTTCTCTGATCACATCTTCCCATATGGATCAAGTTGCAAGTTGAAACATTGTTTGGATTCCGATGTCAGATAAGTAGAAAGTGCAAATGAGATATTTTTTGCTGACACGCAAGGCAAAGCCAAAAGAGCAAAAAGGAGAAAACAAGCTGATAAAAAATTGGTGGAAAAGAGAAAGTTTGTGCTCCGAAAGGCGCTGCTGTCAGCATCACTTCAAACTTCTGCTTCTTACCTTTTTCCACAATCAAGATGTCCCACTTCGCTTTTCTCGCTTAACTTTTGTCCGCACGGTTCCTTCAGGAGTGGCTCGGTACCGGAATCAAACCAGTGTCTCACCGCCACCGGACGCCAATATCTCCATGTACGAAGTTAAGGGAAAGTTTAAACGACGAAGTTTGCTGCAATCCTTAAAGCAGAGCAGAAAATGTGGTGTACAGATCTTCCTTCGCGTCCATCGTCTCCAAAAACTAAAACGCCGCGCTCTTTGCTCGCTCGCTTGGCGCGTTTTTCTGCAGCCAGTCGTGAAAGATCAGTGAAAAGTATGAAGGGAAAAGTTACTTTAAAAAGACTTCTTGTGTTCTTGTGCAGACACGCAGCCGGGCTGCGATCATCAGGACTACTGATCTGTTTTCAATCCGACCCCCTTCCCTCCTCCTTCTCCTTCTCCTCCTCCTCCTCTTCTTCCTCGGTGAGTTTGGGCCATTTGCTGGGCGGACTAACTCACTCAAACTAAATAAACTCACCAACTCACTCGAATTACCCATAATTATTTCAGGTGTAGTCAAAAGTTTCTCTGGTGACTAAAATTCTGCTGCTTCATTTTTTGTGATGCTCACAAAACTGTATGTTATTTCAGTATTTACTTATCAATCATAAAACAAGTTAGCTTTAACACACAAAAAAACACAAATAATTATTTGTAGTACTCTAGGTAACAATTTAAATAACCCCATCTAAAAAACAAAACATACTCACTTCAAGTAACTATTCTATTCCCCTCTTACTGACTCAAAGTAACTAACGGATGCCAAGTAAACTAACAAATTCACTAACTCAATTCGAAAAAACATTCAAACTAACTAAACAAAACCTTTATAACTAAACTACGACTAACTCAACCAACCAACTCTATAAAGTAACTAACTCTGCCTAACTACATCAAATATCTCACTATATTCACATGAAGTAACCAAAACAAAACTCATTAACACACTTAAACTAAATTGAAAAACTCACTAATGGACTCAAAGTAACTAACCAACCAACTAAGTAGTTTAACACATTTAGTAACTGACTAAAACTTCCTAAAAGTAACACAACTAACCAACTAACTCAATTTAACTAAGTTAATTAACTCTTCCTAACTAAATCCAATATCTCACCATATTCACACAATAACCAAAATAAAACCTACTTAAATTGAATTAAATAACTCACTAACAGACTCAAACTAACTAATTGGCTAACTAACTAACTAGTTTAACACATTTACTAAGTCACTAAAACTACCAATAGGTAACCAAACTAACCAACACACTCCATCTAACTAATTTAATGAACTCTTCCTAATTAACTATATTCACACAGAAAATCTCAACAAAACTCACTAACCCACTCAAACTAAATTAAATAACTCACTAACAGACTCAAAGTAACTAAATAACCTAAACTAAGTAGTCTGACACAATTAGTAACTCACTAAAACTTCCTACAAGTAACCCAACTAACCAACTCACTCAATTTGACTGATTTGATTAAATCTGCCTAAGTAAATCAAATATCTCACTATATTCAAAACAAAGTAACGAAAACAAAACCCACTTAAACTAAGTGAAATAACTCACTAACAGACTCAAAGTAATTAACCTAAACTAAGTAGTCTAACACATTTAGTAACTCTCTAAAACTACGTATAAGTAACGCACCCAACCTACTCACCCCATCTAACTAATTTAATTAAACTGCCTAACTAAATCAAATACCTCACCATATTCACACAAAGTAACCAAAACAAAACTCACTAACCCACTTAAAATAAATTAAATAACTCTCTAACGGACTCAAAGTAACTAACTAACTAACTAACTAACTAACTAACTAACTAACTAACTAACTAACTAACTAACTAACTAACTAACTAACTAACTAACTAACTAACTAACTAACTAACTGGCTGACTGACTGACTGACTAGCCAAATAACTAACTAACTAACTAACCTAAACTAAGTAGTCTAACACAATTAGTAACTCACTAAAACTCCCTACAAGTAACCCAACTAACCAACTCACTCCATCTAACTAATTTAATGAACTCTGCCTAACTAAATGAAATAACCCACTTCAACTAAATTAAATAACTCACTATCAGACTCAAAGTAACCAACCACCTAATCCAAACTAACTATCCATCCATCCATTTTCTACCGCTTGTCCCTTTTTGGGGATGTGGGGGGTCGCTGGAGCCTCTCCCAGCTGCCTTCGGGCGGTAGGCGGAGTACACCCTGGACAAGTCGCCACCTCATCGCAGGGCCCCTAAACTAACTAACACATTTAGTAACTCACTAGAACTACCAAAACAGTAACCAAACTAACCAACTCACTCCATCTAACTAATTTAATTAACTCTATATAATTACACTAATTATCTCACAAAATTCACACACAGTAACCCAAACAAAACTCACTAACCCACTTATTCTAATTAACCAATTCACTCCATTCAACTAAAGTAACTAACTCAGTAATTCCACAAAACACCTCACTAACTAACCAACTAACTAACTAACTAACTAACTAACTAACTAACTAACTAACTAACCTAAACTCAATGGATAGACAGACAGTACTTTATTGATACCTTCTGGAGAGTTCCCTATGGAAAAATAAAAATATAATCTGACACATTTGCTAACTCACCCGAACAAACTATAAAAAAATTACCTAACCAACTAAATTCCATGAAATTAACATAAACTCACCATATCTAACTTTAAAAATGGTCCCGGGCGCTACACTGCTGCTGCCCATAGAGCATGTGCCAATTGCAGACACACACATTTTGCTGTACATAGGACGTATGTGACATTAAAATACTTTCAATAATCTAACTAACTAACTAACTTAAATTAAGTATAATAACAAATGCAATAATTTGCTGACTCTAAGTAACTAAACTAACCAAGTCACTTCCTCTAACTAAAGTAGCTAACTCCAAGTAACCTAAATAACTCATTAACCTAAACTAAGTCAACATTTACTAACTCACTTGAACCAATGCTAACTAACTCACTCCATCTAACTAAAGTTGTGAACTCTTAGTAACTAAACTAAATTAAGTAAATATAAGAAAAAGTAAACAACCCAAACTAAATAAACTACATCACTTGAATTAACTCATACTCATTGACTAAACTAACCAAGTGACTTCATGTAACTAAGAATAATAACAAAACTCAATAACGTCCTAAATGACTAAAACTAACTTAAACTAAGTAACTAAACTAACAACTCACTCTAAATATCCTGTAACTAACTCTGAGTCAGTGACCTAAAAAAAAACCTTAACCAATCCACACACTATAAATAACTAGCTGAAACTAAGCTCACTAACACACTCAAACAAATTAGAATAACTATTTTAACTAACTAAACTAACATGTTCACTAACAAACCAACTAAATGAACAAAAATTCACGGTCTGACGAAAGTAACTATCTCTGAATAACTGAACTAAATAACTCCCTAATTCCTACAAAGTAGATCACCGAAACTACAATAACCGAATCAACTTCAAGGGCTGTTTGCAACATGCACACAGATGCCTAGAGGGCGCTAACCTTCCAATCTATTTTAGGCATTATAAACCACCCTCTCCCAGCTCCTATGACGCAATGACGTAATTAATCATGTTAGCTAATAATAGTGATTTGGATAGTTAACATTAACTATCATTGTATGTATATTCTATCATAACAACAACATGACTGCAATTGTTTAAGTTTAGGTTGAAGTACCACTGATAGTCACACACACTATGTGTGGTGAAATTACCCTTTGCATTTGACCCATCCCCTTGTTCCACCCTATGGGAGGTGAGGGGAGTAGTGAGCAGCAAGCGGTGGCCGTGCTCAGGAATCGTTTGTTGCTTCTCTTGGACTGCTTTTTTTTGTTTGTTTCCACGCGCTCCACGCGTGTACGTGTTGACGAGACGGGGTGAGTGACCGCAGTAAACACCGATTATTTTCCATCCATCGATTCATTTTTTACTTATTCCCTTTGGGGTCGCGGGGGGCGCTGGTGCCTATCTCAGGTACAATCGGGCGGAAGCCGGGTTACACCCTGGACAAAAAAAATGGTTACACAATATTTGTTGTGTTACGTAAATGACCGCCATAACCACAACACCAGGGGGAGCTCCACAAACCACGTTAAACCCAGATTCCGATCCAACAAAGGTCTTAACTCATTCTCTTTCTATGCCACATCAATGTGGAATGCACTCTGAACAGGTATAAAAGTAAGTGCATCTCTAAATTCCTTCAAAACCGTTCTAAAGCAACACCTCCAGGCAACTTCAACCCTTTACTAATACCCTCCCCATTCACATCCCATGTCCCCGGATTATAAATTACCTAATATAAATAATCAAATGTACTTCTAATGTATATACTTGTTCTTATGCTATCTGAACTCACTATGTTCTCTGCTCTCTGTACATATCCTACTAAGTAAGACCTACACTGTTTCAATGTCCATTTCTCTGTTGATGCAATTGTTGATGCTGAAGTACTGATATCAACCAAAGCTCCTCATCCCACCCCCCGGATTGTAAATAATGTAAATAATTCAATGTATATACTATGATGATTAACCTGTGTGATGACTGTATTATGCTGATAGTATATATTTCTACCATGAATTGATTAAACAAGTTGAAAAACGTATTCGAGTGTTACCATTTAGTAGTCAATTGTACGGAATATGTACTGAACTGTGCAATCTACTAATAAAAGTATCAATCAATCAATCAATGGAACCACTAATGGTAACATAAGCTAGCTAATGGTGCTCTTGTAATATCGTTTACTTGAAAAAATGTGAGCAAGTTGCAAACAGCCCCTTGAACAAAAAAAGTAACTATTTAACTCAAATTAAAGTAAGTTGTTCACTTTGACTAAAGCTCATTACCATGAATTGATTTACGTGGACCCCGACTTAAACAAGTTGAAAAACCTATTCGGCTGTTACCATTTAGTGGTCAATTGTACGGAATATGTACTGAACTGTGCAATCTACTAATTAAAGTTTCAATCAATCACTCAAATTAACTAAAGTGACTGTAGAAGTCTCCGTCCAGGCTTCTCTCTGCTTCACGGGAAACACCACACTTTGGCAGAGTAGTTTACAACACTTTTAATATTTCTTTACACTTTCAATGTTCATGAGTCTTTTCAGTTTTTCATCAGCTCACTACATCACAATATTCGCCTTTCGGCGTCAAACCCCAACAGGGCCAGAGCATTTCCCTCTTGCTCTCTCGTGTCTGGCATTAACACTCTCTGTGCCAGCCCCGCTCATGGTCTCCAACACTGCTGATAAAGGGAACAGGTGATTAGATAACTCGTCCCAGCTGAGGTATCCGCTCACCTGATTGCTGCTTCATGACCGGCTGCTGCACATGCCCGCCCACAGGGCACGCATAGGACACTCCCCTCTCCACTTGCCTCCACCGCTCGATTCATAGAGGGCCGGGAGAGAAAGTCAGCCAAAGCCATCTGAGTACCCGGCCTGTGGACCACCTGGAAGTTGTAGGGCTGTAGGGCAAGATACCACTCGGTGATCCTCGCATTGGTGTCCCTCATGCGGTGGAGCCACTGGAGCGGTTTGTGGTCCGAGTAAAGGCTGAAGGCCCAACCCAACAGGTAGTAGCGGAGGGTCCCGACCGCCCACCGGATGGCGAGGCACTCCCTCTCCACCGTGCTGTACCTCGCCTCCCAGTCCGACAACTTACGGCTGAGATATAACACGGGGCGGTCGACCCCCTCCACCTGCTGGGACAGTACTGCCCCAGTCCCCGACCCGACGGATCCACCTGCAGACAAAAAGGGATCTCAAAGTTAGGCATGTGCAGCACCGGCTCCTCACAGAGTGCTTCTTTTACCTTCTTGAATCCCTGCTGGCACTGCTCTGTCCACTGGACCAGTTCTGGAGCACCCTTTCGGGTGAGGTCCGTCAAGGGGCCAGTCCAATCTGCGAGCCGCGGAATGAACCGCCGGTAGTATCCCGCCATCCCAAAGAACTGCCTCACCTCTTTTTTTGTCTTGGGAGGTGGACAAGCCGTGATCGCCGCTGTTTTGTCCAACTGCGGCCGCACCTGCCCCCCCCACAAGTGGCACCCCAGATACTGTACCTCCCTCCGGCCAACTGCGCACTGGATGATTAAGTCATCCAAGTAGGCAGCCGCCTATGCAGCGTGGGGCCGCAGTACCCGGTCCATGAGACGCTGGAACGTGGCAGGCGCACCGAACAAGCCGAACGGAAGTGTCACGAATTGGTACAAACCGTCCGGAGTGGAGAATTTTCCCGGGACTTGGTGACAAGGGAATCTGCCAGTAGCCCTTGGTTAAATCCAGTGTGGTGAAAAAATTTGCAGTGTCCAGCCGATCTAGGATCTCGTCGACCTGAGGCATTGGGTATGCGTCAAAACGTGACTGATCGTTCACCCTGCGGTAATCTACACAGAAACGCACGGTCCCGTCCTTCTTCCCCACCAAAACAATGGGACTGCACCATGCGCTGTGAGATTCTTCTATCACCCCCATTTCAAGCATTTTTTTAAATTCCTCTCGCACAACTTTACGCTTGTGTTCGGGGACCCTATATGGCCGAGACCGCACCGCAATCCCCGGGCTGGTCTCTATGTGATGTCGGATGAGATTCGCGCGACCGGGCCGTGATGAGAACACGTCAACAAAGCGCCGCTGCAAATCAGCTACCTCCGCTCGCTGGGCCAATGTGGGCTGGTTGTCACAGGAAAGCGGAGGGGTTGGTCCAGAGTGCGGGACCTCTGGTCCCAACTCCGCTTCCTCCTTCACCACCGTCGCCATGGAAACAGGCTCCGCCTGTCTCCACGCCTTCAGTAGATTGATATGGTAAAGCTGCGTGTCCCCACGACGGTCCGAGCGCCGAACCTCATAATCTACATCACTCACTTGCCGCGTGACCTCAAAGGGTCCTTGCCACTTTGAAAGTAATTTAGAGCTTGAAGTTGGAAGTAATACAAGGACTTTATCTCCCGGTGTATATTTACGCAGTTGGGTTCTCGCGTGACAAGTGCCCCACCTGGTGGAGTTTTGCTTGCATGTAAAGGACGTATTGTATTTCATTATTGCTGGAGCTTGGACCCGCCTCCCAGCTTTCTTTAATGACGTCCAAGACTCCGCGAGGCCTCCGGCCATACAACAACTCGAACGGGGCAAAACCAAGCGAGGCCTGGGGTACCTCCCGGATCGCAAACATGAGGGGATCCAACCATTTATCCCAATTTTGTTTGTCCTTGTGCATAAACTTACCGATCATTGTTTTCAGCGTTTTATTCAACCGCTCCACCAGCCTATCAGTTTGCGGATGATACACGCTGGTGCGGATCGCTTTTATCCCCAATAATACGTACAGTTCCTTTATTGTTCGTGACATAAAGGACGTGCCCTGGTCAGTTAAAATCTCTTTCGGGATTCCAACTCAGGAGATAATTTGAAACAGTGCTTGCGCAACACTTTTGGCGGAGATGGAGCGCAAAGGCACTGCTTCGGGATACCGTGTTGCGTAATCCACTAGGACTAACACAAAGCGGTATCCCGGTGTACTCGGGTGAAATGGTCCGATGAGGTCCATGCCAATTCTTTCGAATGGAACCACTATGAGCGGCAATGGGCGTAATGGTGCCTGTGGGGTGGCCGCTGGATTCACCAGCTGGCAGTCCGGGCAAGCGGTGCACCACCGGCGCACACCCGCCCGGAGGCCTGGCCAATAGAATCGGACAATGACCCGATTACGTGTTTTGTAATATCCTAAATGTCCAGCCATTGGGTTAACGTGCGCCGCCTGGAAAATCATTTCCCGGTGGCGTTTTGGCACCAACATCTGAGTGCATACTTCCCCTGTTTGTGTGTCACGGCACACTCGGTAAAGTCTATCCCTAATTATTGAAAAATGTGGGAATATGCGCGTTTTCCCCGGGCGCACCGGCTGACCGTCAATAAAATGGACCTGGTCCCAGGCCTCGCGCAAGGTTTCATCACGGGACTGCTCGAGGGGAAAGTCCTCCGTAGGTGACCATCGAGAAGCCCGGGGGGCCTCCCGCGAAGCCCCCGCCTGTTCCCACTCGGCACTCCCAGATGAAGCCGCGTCACCGCTAAGAACAGCGCGGATACTCCCCTCTCCTACTATCCGTGAATGCACACCCACAAATTGTGCCAATTATTTATTAAATCCCAGCCAATTCGTGCCCAAAATTACGGGGTGCGAGAGATGCGTACTTACGGCTACCTCAACTTTATGTTTTTGCTTGCCATATGCAATTTCCACTGGTACAATAGGATATTCGTGCACATCCCCATGAATACACCTAATTTTCACCCGTGTTGCCTGCCTCAAGACTCCGGGTCGAACTATGTTTTGGTGGATCAGAGCCTGCTTACATCCCGAATCCACCATAGCCCGGTATGTACTCCCTTGTACCCTTACCGCGACGTAGTACGTCTCTCCTGGATCGGGGGCGGGTACTGGAGGTCCGGCAACCCGCATCACCTGCCCCACCTCCATCATGGAGCATTCCCGGCGCACGTGACCGGGCTGTCCGCACCCCCAGCACACCGGCCCTGGCATTTGAGGTGCTCTCTGTGAGGGAAGCCCTCTATCTGCAGCGCTGGTACCCTGCAACACGCAATCAACATTATTAATATATCCCCGTGTACTCCCCTTGTTGTGTGTGTGTGTGTGTGTGTGTGTGTGGGTGTGGGTGCGTGTGTGTATGTGGATTTTTCCGTGTCCGGGTGGGAAACCTGCTCCTTGTGACCGGGGGACTTGGTTCTCTTCGACCACCCCCATCTTGGGGCGAGTCGGCGGCGGGGCGTGGCGGTAGGTCCTGCAGCCGGCTTCGGGGTCGCCTCCCGCTGCACCGCCAGGTGTTCCGCCGCCAATTTTACCGCCGTTTTCACATCAGGGGGGCTGTGGTACCTCACCCACGCTGAGGTTCTGCATCCAATAGTTGCTCCAAAATGATGGCCTCCAGGAACCCCGGGTCCTGCCCGTTGGGCTGGAGCCACCTGGTCGCGGCGTCCCTCAGCCGGTAAGCGAACACGAAAGAGCGGTCATCCGGCTCCAGCCTCATCGCCCTAAACCTCCTCCGATGGTCCTCGGTGCTGCTGCCGACCCGATCCAGAATGGCGTGCCGGAGGTTGACATACTGCAGGCGGGCGGCTGCCGGGAGACTCAACCCCGCCTGCTGTGCCCCCTCCCCACCAGAAGCGGCAGCAGCTTTGCTCCCCACTCCTCTTCTGGCCATTTATTTGCCACTGCTGTCACCTCAAAAATGTCCAAAAATGTTTGTGGGTCCTCACCTTCCACCATGCGCTTCATGCTCGCTCCCCCTCCGCTCTGTCCATTAGTGTCTTTAACAACTGGGTTTGCTGCTGGCTCGCTGCTGCCACCTGGGCCAACACCTGCCCAAGCGCCTCGAGTGGAGTTGGTGCCGACATCTCTTCCGGGTTCTTTTAGTTGGGCGCCACTGTAGAAGTCTCCGTCCAGGCTTCTCTCTGCTTCACGGGAAACACCACACTTTGGCGGAGTAGTTTACAACACTTTTAATATTTCTTTACACTTTCAATGTTCATGAGTCTTTTCAGTTTTTCATCAGCTCACTACATCACTATATTCGCCTTTCGGCGTCAAACCCCAACAGGGCCAGAGCATTTCCCTCTTGCTCTCTCGTGTCTGGCATTCACACTCTCTGTGCCAGCCCCGCTCATGGTCTCCAACGCTGCTGATAAAGGGAACAGGTGATTAGATAACTCGTCCCAGCTGAGGTATCCGCTCACCTGATTGCTGCTTCATGACCGGCTGCTGCACATTCCCCGCCCGCAGGAGACGCGTAGGACATGCCCCTCTCCACAGTGACAAGCGGTAGAAAACGGATGGATGGAACTAGCTCACCTAAAAGATCGAAAATAACTCACTCAAACTAACCCTTTATATTGAGTGGAATAAGTATTTGATCTGAAGGAGCTGAGCCGGAAGGCAAAGTTCTCAATTTACCGGTCGATCTACATTGCCCCCATGACCCGACCTCGTATAAGCGGAAGAAAATTGATGGATGGATCTCATTCCACCCAGCAAACGTTGTGACCCCCGAGTGTTGACAAATGAGTCCTGTCCCTTTAAAAAAGTAACCCTAATCTCCGCTCATCATGGGTCTAATCTAATGAATTCCAAATAGCATGTACTAAACAGAGTGTACAAATAGTGAGCGTTTTGAAGGTTGAATTGTTGGTATTTTTAGAATATTAAAAAAAAATCTCACGTACCCCTTTGCATACCTTCAAGTACCCCCAGGGGTAGGCGTATCACCATTTGAAAACCACTGCTCTAGGGTACTCAACAGCGTCAAACTATAACATTTTTACATTTACTTTTGGATTCAAAATGCCTCAAGACCCACTATACTATATATAGCTCAGAGTCCCTATAGTTGCTGGTAGAAGTAGTTAACAAATGTAGTCATGTGGTTAAAACGCAATTCTAAAGTGAACAACCAGCCTCACCCGGACTCTGCCCCCAGGTAAACAGAGTTTGTGACCCTTGTCTTGAAAATAATGTTTTGAAAAAATGACGTAAACCTAGCCTGTGGTATATTTAAATCAAAATATATATTCAAACAGAAAAGTTAAAAAAAAAAAATTACATAAAAAACTTTAGGGGGAAAAAGTTTGGACCAAGGCTTTTTTTGCTGTGATTTGACAGGGGGGAAGGAGACGGCACAACAACAGGGGATCTATCTCAACGGGTTTAATTGAGCACTTGATGTATACGTGGGGTGTGTGTGCTACTATGTGTGTGGATGTAATGCTATGTGTGGATATTAACACAATGTGAATTACCGAGGGTTTGTTGCGTGTTGTTTGTGGCAGCATCTAAGTCCAGAGGGGGTAGAATCAAAAGAGGTCCATGATCCGAGCGAGGTCCGTGGGGCAGGAAAGAGGCGTCAGGGGTCCAAATCCAAGCGTGGGGTCGAGGATCGTGGAAGGCAGTCAGAGTCCGGGGAAGATTTACGGTAGAAGCGCACGACTACTGTTGAGACACAGAGGGCTGAGGGAACAGGAGATGACAAGGAAAAAATCAGGACAAGGCACGAGGAAGACAAAGCGAGCAAGAGAGAGAGCACAGGAGAGGAGTCAAAGACGTGAGAGTAGTCAGTGAAGAGACTCTTTATGCTGTCGTTTCTTATCAGGACCAGGTGTGTAGATTGCAGATTGTCTCCGGCGCCGTGTGGGCGTGGTCTGCACAGTTAGCGCGGGGGAGTGTCCTGCGGGGCTCACTGCGCACCGGAGGGAGAAGCAGACTGCGCGTCTGCCATAACATTTTTGTCATTATTGCGGCCGAAAGGGCTTGAATTAGTGGTGACGTTTTGAGAACGTGCAGGAAAAGTTGCAATGTTTTGAGGCCTTTTTTTCCACTAACATTGAATCATTGTGATTTTATGAATGTGTTATCATTGTTTTAAATGCTACTTGTAAACCTAACCTAAAAAACACAGGATTTTACAACAATTGTAAAAACATACTGTATTGCAGTGTTTTTCAACTAGTGTGCCGTAGATACAGTCTGGTGTGCCGTGGGAGACTATCTAATTTCACCTATTTGGGTTAAAAATATTTTTTGCAAACCAGTAATTTTAGTCTGCAAATTATGTGTTGTTGTTGTTGAGTGTCGGTGCTGTCTAGAGCTCGGCAGAGTAACCGTGTAATACGCTTTTATATCAGTAGGTGGCAGCCGGTAGCTAATTGTTTTGTAGTTGTTGGAAACAGCGGAAGGCAGTGTGCAGGTAAAAAGGTTTTTAATGCTTAAACCATAAATAAACAAAAGGTGGGTGCCCCTAAGAAAAGGCATTGAAGCGTAAGAAAGGCAATGCGGGACAAAACTAAAACTGAACTGGCTACAAAGTAAACAAAAACAGAATGTTTTTTGACAGCAAAGACATACTGTTGAGCAAAGACAGCGTCCACAGTGTACTTCCGTACATTACATGACAATCAACAATGTCCCCACAAAGACGGATAACAACAACTGAAATATTCTTGATTGCTAAAACAAAGTAGATGCGGGAAATATCGCTCAAAGGAAGACGTGAAAGTGCTATAGGAAAATACCAAAAAAAGAGAAAAAGCTACCAAAATAGGATCGCAAGACAAGAACTAAAATAACCCACACCAGTGACGTGCAGTCAGGGGAGGCAGGTGAGGCAGTGCCTCACGTGCCGTCATGGAAAGAAAAAAAATGTAAAAAGAAAAAGAAAAACAAATTGTTATATGTATCCAGTGATTATACTTTATAAAGTTATTTTCCATTTAATTTCACCAGTTTTAGATTATTTTTATTCAAAATCGCTGAATTTTCACATTTGCCGTTCAAATACTGAGCAGAGACTTGCGGTGAGTCAGCAGCCAGTTGAGCCTCACCATGGATTGTGCAATGACTCGGCTAACTGCTGGCTGCTGTGCAGTGAGACCGTATTGCTATATGAATTATATTATACATTTCCATAGTTTAGTTAGCTGAGGTATATAATGTTCAGTGTATTTTGTCAACATTTGTATGTATGTAACGTATTTCTTGTGCTGAGCAATCATAAAACGGCTGCAAAGACGCACTGTGTGAGGCACCTGTTCTCCCGCCTCATGGTGGCGCTAGTGATCCCAGGGATCATTCTTGCGATTACTCGGCTGCAGAATAAGTGACAACAATCCACAGTTAGCAAGTCAAGTGTAGCGGCAGCAATCGTTTATTTTTTTCCTCTCCTCTGTACTATTAACATGGAGGATTACATACCGGTATCTAAAATAAAACAGTTTTTCTAAACTGGACTTTTAATCGAAGCAGGAGGTAATAATTAAAGGAAGACCAACGCCGGAGCTAAAAGGTTTGCTTCAGACAGTGATCTCCATCGAGACAGAGAGATTTTTAAAACTGAAGAATGATAAGGAAGACTTCTGTAAACAAGTGATGCTTTTGTTCAGAAGGAGTGGCGCATGGACTTCATTTATAAGTAAAGGTAAGACCATAATAATGTTTTTTTTTATTAAAATGTACTTTTTTGTGTGCTACAGTTTGTATGTGTAAAGAATGCTGGTATGAGCTTTTAAACATAACCCGTTAACTGCTGCCAATCAAATGGTGAATAAGATACTCTTTAGGGTTCATATGTTTGTAAATCTGACTGTGATGAAGTCAGTGCTTCACCAGCCATGAACCTCACCGCACGTCACTGCTACACACAGGAAAACGCCCAAAAAATCTAAATAAGTCACGGCGTGATGTGACAGTATACGTACTTTGAGATAAGAGCTATAGTGAAGCATGCTTGGTTATGGTTTGAATTCATATCCAACAATTGCGACAACGACTTTTTACTGTCAACTGAGTTTAGTTTTTCAATGATTTCTGCTGGTGATGTGCCTCCAGATTCTTTCAACGCAAAAAAATGTGCCTTGGCTCAAAAAAGGTTAAAAACCACTGCTGAATTGAACTTTTAATCGTTTTACCATACATATTTAAAAGTAGACACGAGATGGCAGTAAATGCACATACTTAGAGCTCATTGTCGAATCACTGTTTTAATTAAATATAACTGAAAATGCCATAATTATTTAAAAATACGGATAGAAACACCAGCAAAATCTGCTGTTAGCATTTCCGTCCACAGGTTGCAGACATTCTCCATGTTTGTTTTACAGTTGAAACGTGTTTGTCCATCGTAAACATCCATTTTTGTTCCAACACATTTACACCTGCCCGTTAAGAGCGATTGAAAGAGATCTATTGCGGTAATATTTGTCGGTAAATGGCAGACGATGAGAGATTATCATCAGACTTCAACATCATGGTCATGTAAAGGTTGCCTCTTTGCTAGGTCAGCATTGCAAATGAAAATCTAGCATAATTGTCTTAAAGGCCTACTGAAACCCACTCCTACCCACCAGGCAGTCTGATAGTTTATATATCAATGATGAAATATCAACATTGCAACACATGCCAATACGGCCGGTTTAGTTGACTAAATTACAATTTTAAATTTCCCGCGGAGTTTCTTCTTGAAAACTTCGCGGAATGATGATGCGTATGATGACGCATGTTTGTGACGTCTCGGGTTGTAGCGGACATATTAGCCCAGCACCACTTAAGGCTAAAAGTCGTCTCGTTTCATCGCATAATAACACAGTAATTTAGACATCTGTGTTGCTGAATCTTTTGCAATTTGTTGAATTAAAAATGGAGACAATAAAGAAGAATGCTGTTGGTGGAAAGCGGTGGATTGCAGCTGCCTTTAGCACTGAAACACAGCCAGTGTTTCTTTGTTTGTTGTGAAGCTTTAACACAGAGCGGTCAAGTGGACATGTTTCTCTATGTCAACCAGCAAGTTTTTGGATGGGAAAATTGTGATATTGAGTCGGCTCTTACCTGAGACTTGAGTGGATTATGCGACCTCCTCCTGTAGCTGTCAATAAGGCAGCTGTGATCTTGGCTTCTCCATTGGCTTCTCTCAGAGACACTGGCGTTCACCGCAACCCTCCGACTTTCAGAGATGACTTTTTAATCTCACTAAAACACTATTAACACAACACGCAGATAAGGGATTTTCCAGAATTATCCTAGTAAATGTGTCTATTAACATCTGAATCGCTCACACTGCTGTCGCCTGGAGCCGCAGCATTTTCTTTTCTTTTTTTTTTTTTTTTTAGTGCTTCACTCTAACTTTCCTCATCCACAAATCTTTTATCCTCGCTCAAATTAATGGGGAACTTGTCGCTTTCTCGGTCCGAATTGCACTTGCTGCTGGTGGCTGGGATTATAAACAATGTGAGGATGTGAAGGGCCCTACAACTAGTGACGTCACGCTCACATCGTCTGCTACTTCCGGTACAGGCAAGGCTTTTTTATTAGTAACCAAAAGTTGTAAACTTTATCGTCGACGTTCTCTACTTAATCCTTTCAGCAAAAATATGGCAATATCGCAAAATGATCAAGTATGACACATAGAATGGACCTGCTATCCCCGTTTAAATAAGAAAATCTTATTTCAGTAGGCCTTTAACCTGGTCAAACAAAGCTTGAAAAAATATATGAACACCAGCAAACAAGGAAGTGAGGACGCTAGTGTGTTGCTCAATGTTTACATAGGATATTACCCAGAATGTAGGGTAATGTAGGGGATAATGTGACGCTTTAGACAGGAATTTGGTTTGAGGACCTCAACTGTGTGGTTTGATCAATAAAGAGTTGATTTACTGTTTTGGTTTACACGAGAAACTAACGTAAGTTTTGATTAGACAGTTGACCTATTGTTTCTCTCTGTGGTTGCTTCACGCTCGAGTGCCTATTTTCTGAACAAGGCCGTGTGCATGAATGTCCCCCAGGACTCCATGTCTCTCTAGCGCAGTGTGCGCGTCCTCAAATGAGGTCGGATGGCGGCGATGGACATTTTGGCCCTCTCAGCCACCAGAAGGAATTTTAATTCGGATTTTGTTTGTCAGAGCGTTCTGATTGTTTCTGTAAAGTACTGGCAGGAAAAAAGAGGAGTTATGACGGGAAGTTGGAGATAAGTGACTTTTAAAGTGGAAGCTCTTGGCTTCATATGTATCTTTTTGTCATAAGAAGATGTGATGCTGGAACACAGGTGTGGATATAGGGTTTTTATGTTGTTTGTTGGAGTTTGTCCAATGAGTATGGCTGACATCGAAGTACAAACCCCGTTTCCATATGAGTTGGGAAATTGTGTTAGATGTAAATATAAACGCAATACAATGATTTGCAAATCATTTTCAACCCATATTCAATTGAATGCACTACAAACACAAGATATTTGATGTTCAAACTCATAAATTTTATTTTTTTTGCAAACAATAATTACCTTACAATTTCATGGCTGCGTTGCAACACGTGCCAAAGTAGTTGGGAAAGGGCATGTTCACCACTGTGTTATATCATCCTTTTCTTTTAACAACACTCAATAAACATTTGGGAACTGAAGAAACTAATTGTTGAAGCTTTGAAAGTGGAATTCTCCCCATTCTTGTTTTATGTAGAGCTTCAGTCGTTCAACAGTCCGGGGTCTCCGCTGTCGTATTTTACGCTTCATAATGCGCCACACATTTTCTATGGGAGACAGGTCTGGACTGCAGGCGGGCCAGGAAAGTACCCGCACTCTTTTTTTACGAAGCCACGCTGTTGTAACAGTTGTTTTGCTGAAATAAGCAGGGGCGTCCATGATAACGTTGCTTGGATGACAACATATGTTGCTCCAAAACCTGTATGGACCTTTCAGCATTAATGGTGCCTTCACAGATGTGTAAGTTACCCATGCCTTGGGCACTAATACACCCCCATACCATCACAGATGCTGGCTTTTGAACTTTGGGCCTATAACAATCCAAATGGTTATTTTCCTCTTTGTTCCGGAGGACACCATGTCTTCTGTTTCCAAATATAATTTGAAATGTGGACTCGTCATACCACAGAAGACTTTTCCCCTTTGCATCAGTCCATCATAGATGAGCTCGGGCCCAGCCAAGCCTGCGGCGTTTCAGGATATTGTTGATAAATGAGTTTGGCTTTGCATAGTAGAGTTTTAACTTGCACTTACAGATGTAGCGACCAACTGTAGTAGTTACTGACAGTGGTTTTATGAAGTGTTCCTGAGCCCATGTGGTTATATCCTTCGGTCGGTTTTTGATGCAGTACCGCCTAAGGGATAAAAAATCTGTAATATCATCACTTACGTGCAGGGATTTCTCCAGATTCTCAGAACTTTTTGATGATTTTACGGACCGTAGATGGTAAAATCCCTAAATTCCTTGCAAAAGCTTGTTGAGAAATGTTGTTCAAAAACTGTTCGACAATCTGCTTACAAAGTGGTGACCCTCGCCCCATCCTTGTTTGTGTATTACTTAGCATTTCATGGAAGCTGCTTTTATACCCAATCATGGCACCCACCTGTTCCCAATTAGCCTGCACACCAGTGGGATGTTCCATATAAGTGTTTGATGAGCCTTCCTCAACTTTATTAGTATTTATTTCCACCTTTCCCAACTTCTTTGTCACGTGTTGCTGGCATCAAATTCTAAAGTTAATGATCATTTGCACAAGAAAAAAGTTTATCAGTGTGAACATCAAATATGTTGTCTTTGCAGCATATTCAACTGAATATGGATTGAAAAGGATCTGCAAATCATTGTATTCCGTTTATATTTACATCTAACACAATTTCCCAACTCATATGGAAACGGGGTTTATAGTTTGAAAAAAAAGTCATGATTTTACTCACTAGAACTGCAAAAATGCAACAATATGATCCATTTTCAAAATACATGTGTTCATGAATACATTCGAGTTGCTGTCTGTGATTGTCAACTATAAACACCAATCATTGCATTGCGCCATCAAAATCTGGGGCCCCTAACAGGGTGGTGGGCCCTAGATTCAGCCGTGGTAAATCCATCCGTTAAGCGACCCTGGACACCACTACTACTTAAGCCCCCACCGGAGCAACCACCGCCTGGACTGTGAACCATTGCTGGCGCTACCAACGTCAACAACATGGACAGAGGATGCAGGAGAGTGGTGGAAGACTTTGTCAGATGGCGCAGCTCAAACCACCTGTAGCGGAATATCAAATTTTCATCCTGTCTCTATCAAAGGGTAAAAGCTGGAGGTGGCCAGGATCTACAAGTGCGTGTTAAATCTATGCAAGAGCACAGCTACTGGGGATCCCCAAGAACAAATAAACCCAGCATAGATTGAATTTATCAATGACATGGTGAGGTGGCCTCTGGCGTAGCCCGTGCAAGGTGATCAAACTAAATTTAGGCATTTTAAGCATGAAACACAAATAGCCCACATTTATATGATAATGTCCCTCCCAAACAAAATGACTTGGTGGACTAAATTTGTGGGCCCTACATTAGGCACCCATAATGGAGAGGAAGTCAACTTACAGTTGCCAGAGGAGAGTAGAAAGAGAGAGGCCTCTTGCCAGAGCAAACTTGTTGAAGCTCAACCAGTCCTGTCCGAATCCCACCAGGGTCTATATAAACCCGCCTGAGGGTTCCGGTTTGGCAGCGGCATGTCCCGACGAGCACCGAGTCCTCCATCCCTGAACATCCTACTAACACAACCGCTGTACGCGGTGGGATTGAATCCAACTCCTCTGGATGGAATCAAATTGAATAGTCAAATATTCTAAGACGCTCCTACACAGAGTTGTCGACACCTGTAATAAAAGACGCTCCTTGGCTGGACAGACTGGTGACTAGGCCTGTCTCTGTTGTGAGGAAATATAGAGCTTCATCCTCCAAGGACTGTGGCAAACAAAAGGATTCCACAAATTCCTGTCCATCCAGCCATAAATTTATACTCGGGCTGTCAAAGTTAACGTGATAATAACGCATTAACTATAAGTTCCTTTCACGTTGCACACTTTTTTAATGCACGATTAATGAGGGAAAAAGACTGTAGAGAGATGTTCCAATCAAACAACTATCAAAGCCTGTTTTCTGGCAGAAGTAATGTCCCTGTTCATTTTGGAGGCGAATGGCATTGCCACTTTTTAATTGGAGACTTTTGTGAAAATATGTCAAGACACGTCTTCTATTACCAATCACACACATCCGGATTCACAATAATACCACTATACGTCATATTTGGTTGAAAACTAGATCAGTGTTTTTGAACCACTGTGCCCCTTCACACTAGTGTACCGTCAGATATTGTCTGGTGTGCCGTGAGAGATAATCTAATTTCACCTATTTGGGTTAAAAATATTTTTTGTAAACCAGTAATTATAATCCGCAAATAATGTGTCGTTGTTGGGCTGTTTAGAGATCGGTAACCATGTTATACTCCAGGTAGATGTGGGGAACATGGTTTGTCGTGATCACAATATGCAGACCACAGCAGGAGGCAGCGTGCAGGTAAAAAGTTATCCAATGCTTAAACCCAAAAATAAACAGAAGGTGAGTGCCCTTAAAAATGCAAGACGGAACAACACAGGAGGTCCTTCATACCGACAGCCATCAGACTGTATAATGCATATGTCCTTCTTGACTGCACTTAAATGTAGAATATATTTATATTATCCATATATTATATATATAATATATGTTGTATATTGTTTATTGTTATTGTCTATTGTGAGGGAACTGTGGTGCTGAATTTCCCCAAGGGATCAATAAAGTACTTTCTATTCCAGTCTAAAAGCTATTGAAGCTCAGGAAAGGCTTTGCAAAAATGTAAATAAAACTGAACTGGCCCCAAAGTAAACAAAAACAGAATACTGGACGACAGCAAAGACTTACAGCATGTGGAGCAGTGACGGTGTCCGCAAAGTGCATCCGTACATGACATGACAATCAACAATGTCCACACAAAGAAGGATAGCGTCCGCACAACTTAAACAGTGATTGCAAAAACAAAGTAGGTGCGGGGAATAGAGAAATAGGGAAACTGCAACAGGAAAATGCCAACAAAACAGGAAAAGTCACCAAAATAGGAGCGCAAGACACAAACTAAAACACTACATACAGGAAAACACCAAAAAACTCAAAACAAGTCATGTTGTGATGTGACAGGTCGTGACAGTTGACCTATTTTGAGAAAAGAGCTATAGTGATGCATAGTTGGTTATGGTTTGAAATTATACCCAACACTTCCGAGAACAACTTTTTCCTGTCAATATCGGCTACTGAGTTTCATTTTTAACGATTTCTGCTAGTGGTGACCCTCCGGATTTTTTCAATGAAAAAACTGTGCCTTGGCTCAAAAAAGGTTGAAAAAAACAGAACTAGATAAATTGAAAAATCTTCCTTGTGAAAGAAATGTAATTTCTACCTAAATAAATGTTTTCTGGTAGATTGAAATAAAGTCTATATTATTTGATAACTTGTTCTAAATGATAGTCCACAATTACAGAATGTTTAGCTGGCTGAATAATACATTTGTATTACTTATCAATAAATAGAGAATGTTAAATCATTTTCATGCAGATTTATGAATATCATTAATTTGTGCAACATGTGATGTATTGAAAATCAGAAACATTTATTCAGGTAGTAATAACACAGATTACAGGACCAAACATATTTTTCAATCAAAACAATCCACATTGTCTGTGAATAATACATATTTATATATTCTGTATTCCTGCAAAATAAAAACAAACCGGCAAGAACCAAAGCACTGCAAGTATTTTTTTAAATTTTTTTTATTGTCATTAAAAGCGTGTTTATGTCCATCTTGTGTTGCACTGTTAAAAAGAGCATAATGTTTAAAAATAATTCTTTAAAACCAATTGTCCAGTCATGGTAATACAAACTTGAAAATTATCTGTTTAGGGTACACTAATTAATGACGAAAAATTATATCTGTCTGCGATTAATCACGGATAAAAAGTTTACTATGAACAAATTGAAATTGATCACGATTAAATATTTCAAATGTTCGACATACCTAATTTATACATCAGTGTGACATTTTTTATTAGTCCCCTTCAAGGAATGAAAACAATGTTTGCATTACAAAACAGCTTTTTTGTTATACTTTAAGTTGCAAGGATTATTTTAGTGACGAGCCTCCTTGCCGCCAGTTGAAATAGTGACTGTCCACAGATGGACAAAATCTTACCTCCAACCACCGAAGCTGAGAAAGTTATTGTGACGAAGAGACGGTGGACAACCGAATCAGACAAACCAATGAAAACATGTCCTACCAGTTAGCCAACCTGGTGAGTCAGCCCGCCTCCATCACTGTCAGTCCGCATTGGAGCCAGATCCAGCTTCTGCGCCGTATTCACAAATGAAAATGTCCAAATCATGAAAATACAGCGGAAAAGCTATGGATGTTGTGTTAGACGTGCCCCATTTTTTTCTATCTCTTGACTTAACAAACTGGACGATCGAGCATTACCTTTGATACAAAGGCATATATATCTCTTAATGTCAACCCTGACCTGTCCTGTCCGTCACTCAAAGACATCCCTGCACAACATCCATCATCCATTTTTTACCCCTTATCCCTCTCAGGGTGAAGCAGTCCGTAGAGGGCATCTACAAACGTCCAGGTCCCAAGGATGACTAAATGATTGAGGGGTAATAGTTTGTCTTTGTGTACTTTCTTCAAGTACTGGAATCCTGTTGCTGCCATCGTAGTAATAGTGTTATGTTTAGGAGGAGAGTTGACGGCACAGACACAAGGGGTCGTAGTTGTTATGATTTTGAACTCTTCCGTTACCTGTTTTGTGCACTTCCTTGTTTTGTCTGGTTCACTTGGTTTCACATTTGTCCCACCTGCTCTTATTTTTACGCACACCTGTTTCTCATTTGATTGCTTGTGTATTTAAGCCCGCTTGCGACCTCAGTTCTACCTGGATGGTTTGTTTTCTACATGCAACACGCACGTTGGTTTATTTTCTGTATTCTACTATTGCTAAGTTTCGCCTTAGCCTCGTGTGCGTTTCTGCACTTCTATTTTTGGACTCAATTCTCTTTGTTAAGTGTTAGCCTAGCTCTCCGTGTGTTCGGTAAACATTTTCTTTATCATTTTGTAACAGTGTTCTTTTATGTTTTGTATTAAATCAAATCTTACCTGCAACTCCTGCCTGTTTTGGTCCTCGTGCATCCCTGGGGTGACAACGCGCATCCACCATGCATCGCCAACGCGTCAGTGGTAGCTCTATGACACTTATACATACATATATATATATACATATATATATATATATATATATATACATATATATATATATATATATATATATATATATATATATATATATATATGTATGTGTTGTGTGTTACCGTGAGTGTTGAGCGAGAGGCAGAATGCCCTGGAGGGGAAAGGCAGGCATGAATGTCCGTAAGACAGGCAGGTTATCGGGGGGCTAGAACGAGGCGTAGGAGGTCCGTGTCCAAGGGAGAGGTCGGGATCTAAGGAGGAGCCAGAGAACAACGAGAAAGACGAGACGCGCAGCTCGTCACGCAGGAACGAGGATTTGCTGCAGGAACGACACGACACAGGAAAACGCACAATGACACACGGAGGGGAAAACACAGAGAGAGCAGGATTGCATCAAGCATTAATGCGGTTTACTAACGACTTAACGGATAGTTACGTTCCGGCCCGGGATAGCAGGTTGTGCAGGCTTTTGAAGGGAGACCTCTGATCAACTTCAGGTGTGCTGATTACTGGTGATTGACTGCAGCTGCCGGCTGCAGCAGGACTGACACGCGCAGGTGCTCTCTTGGAGGGGCAATCAGCAGAGCGCACAGATGGCTGTAACAAATAGGTTTGCAATTCAGAGGTTTTTGAAGAATATTTGAAGTCTTGAATCCAATCTACTGTTAAGTTTATCGTTACTGAACAAAGTGTGTGTAAAAGTAACACATGCAAAGCTTTGGTCTTATTCTGGTAAGGATAACAGCGTTGTGAGTCTATACAAAGTTGGAAAAACAAAAATCAGATGACACATGGAGCTGCTGGGAAATATTTGATGATGCAATTTCCACATGTGATTCATTCACACTTTTCATCTCCAACCACCATTAAAGGTATTTTTTATTTTATTTTACCTTTATTTAACCAGGAAAAAAAATGCTATTGAGATTAAAAACATGTTATGTCAAGGAGCCAAGCCAGAGGCAGCAGCAAGTCAAACACAAAGTTACACCAGACACACATATAACAAGACAGGTCACATTAACATTAAAATATTTAAAAACAGTGCAAGTAAACAAGGTTACCCCTCGTGCATGCATGGATTTTTAGAAAAAGTGATGTTTTTACTTGTTTTAAACATGCTTAAAAAAAATGTTTGAAGTTTGCATATCAACACATGAAAAGGAATAGTAAGAAAGCAAATATTGTGTATATAGATTATTTTAAACTTTGTGCCTTCCATTGTGTAACGATTCCTTTCTTTCGTATTCTGGATGTTATTTTGTAAATTAGTTAGTTTCGGTTCATTCACATTCTTGCGTTCTTGTTTTCTTGACTGTGACTCCTCAAACTCAACACAGTTGACTTGACGAGGCGAGGTAAGGCCGCCCTCTGCTGGTGAGATAAGAAACTTTAATATGTTCCTGTTTGTAGAAGAACACTTACCTTATTTGCAATATGTTTTGTCAACAAAGTGTATAAGATACACTTATAATAACAATATTAGCAATAATAATAATAAACACACTATGTAAAAATAACTAATATATAATTTATTATGAAAAAACATATAGCAATGTAGATTTTTTACAGGAAAAAATATCAACTTAATACAATTTGTAAATATAATCTAAAGAAAGAAACTATGTGGTTATCTGTATTGCATATTAAATCGATTATCTCAAAAATAAATGTGGAATACCGTATATATGCATGGATACACATGCCCGTGTGTGAAATAATGATATAATATTCATATATAAATATAATTCACTTCACTTCACTTCATTTATATATTGATTAGATTGATATATACTGAGAAAATCAAAACTATATACTGTATAACAGATGCATGTTTGATAAGTCTGGACTTTAGGGACTTCCTTTTTAAAGTAAAACAAAACAAAACCTACTAAGTAGAAATAATTAATAAATAGGAAATGTGATGCATTACCATAAATAAGGGGTTTAAAAGATGTTTAAGAAAAATAATCATGATTATTAAAAAAGCTGACAGAATATCGCAGTGTGCAGTGATGAACGTAAAATAAAATAAAAAAGTGCCAATAAATACAGCATAAACCATTTCTGTCCATTCTTTACTGTATTTATTTCAAGTAATTTAATTTAGTATTTTTAATTGTTTTATATGTAGCCTATTGTAATCCATCCATCCATCCATTTTCTACCGCTTATTCCCCTTTGGGGTGGCGGGGGGCGCTTGTGCCTATCTCAGCTACAATCGGGCGGAAGACGGTGTACACCCTGGACAAGTCGCCACCTCATGCCTATTGTAATCCATCCATCCATCCATTTCCTACCGCTTATTCCCCTTTGGGGTGGCGGGGGGCGCTTGTGCCTATCTCAGCTACAATCGAGCAGAAGGCGAGGTACACCCTGGACAAGTTTCCACCTCATTGCAGGGCCACACAGATAGATAGACAATATTCACACTCACATTCACACATTACTGGTTTGCAAAAATCTTGTATCTTTGGAGGCGGGAGGAAACCAGAGTACCTGGTGAGAACCCACGCAGCCATGGGGAGAACATGCAAACTTCACACAGAAAAACCCCCAGCCTGAAATTGAACCCAGGGCCTTCTTGTTGTGAGGCACCAGATTTGTGCCTTATTGTCCTAACAGTGATACAATAAAATAGAGAATGCTGCCCTCTAGCGAGTAGTAGTTGTAATCACTGGTTGTCCATCCATCCATCTTCGAAACAGAGAAGGCCAGACTTCTTTCTCCCCGGCTACTTCGTCCAGCTCCTCCAAGGTGATGCCAAAGTGTTCAGTTGGGAGGCATAGTCCCTCCAGTGTGTCCCTGGTCTTCTCTGTGGCCTGGATATCTCTCCACCAGGCGTCCTAATCATATGCCCAAGCCACCACATTTGGCTACTCTTAACCTGGTCTGATCTACTAATATCCCAAGGAAACACTAAATAAAAACTACAGGGTCAAATGCAGAGGGTAATTTCACCACACCTGCTGTGTGTGTGTGGTCATCAGTGGTACTTTATTAAAAGACATACAAAATAATTAAAAAAAGCAAAATTGGATAAAAACCCCCCACAAGATTTATAGAATAAAATTAGCTGTAAGCTTTTCAAATAGGGGATTCTTAAGTTCTTTTTCCAAAAGCATCCACCGTCTCTGGGGCACAGAGGTGGTCAGGAAGGGCATTCTACAGACGGGGAGCGGCAGCTTCAAAGCCCTGTACCCCATAGTCTAGAGCAGTGGTTTTCAACCTTTTTTCAGTGATGTTATGTTTGGTAGTTTTTCTGTGTTAGTCTGTTTCCTGGGTGCACCCTCTTTCCCTGTTTACTGTCGGTTTCCATGCGCACTAATTCTCCTCACCTGTCTTAGTTTTGCAATTAGTGTTCCCACCAGGTGTTTTGGTTCATCACCTCCCTTTATAGTGTGCTGTCACCCAGCAATAGTTGCTGGGTCAATGTTTGCTGAAGGCAACATTTACGTTCTCCTGTTTCTTCTCCTTGCAATAGTAAGTTTGTATAGACAAGCATTCCTCGTGTTTTCAGTTTGGTGACATTTTGGTTTTTGATCCACGCTTGTTAGCGTCCTCAGTTTGTATTTTGTTGATGCTGCTTTAATTATATTAAAAATACTTAATCTTACCTCCACGCTACTCCTGCTTGCTTCCTGCATTGCTGAGGAACACAACAATCGAAGCCATGCGCCCTCGAAGACGTAACAGGAACATGTCCACAAAAAATCTAGCTGTCAACACTGAATATTGCATTGTTGCATTTCTTTTCATAGTTTATGAACTTTCATTCATATTTTTTGAAGTATTATTTAATAAATCTATTTACAAAGGATTTTTGAATGGTTGCTATTCTTGGAATATTTAAAAAAAATCTCACGTACCCCTTGGCATACCTTCAAGTACCCCCAGGGGTACGGGTACCCCCATTTGAGAACCACTGCTCTAGAATTGTGTCCTGGGCGCGAGCAGAAGCTGTTTGAGGTGTGCGGTGTGAGCAGGTGAGTGAGGTAAGTGGGGGCACCACCTTGCAGACACCGGTGGGTGTGCAGGAGAACCTTGAATTTGACGCGAGCAGAGATGGGGAGCCAATGAAGATTGCGCAGAATGGCGGTGATGTGCTCATACTTCCGCAGCCTCATCAGAACCCTGGCTGCGCTGTTCTAAACCTACTGGAGCTTTTGGAGCCTCCTGTCAGGGATTCCGGTGAGAAATGCGTTATAGTAATCCAACCTGGAGGAGACAAAGGCATGGACGAGCTGGGAGGGAGAGGAAAGGACGGAGATATGGTGGTGAAATAACGTTTTGCCTATGTAGGAGACATGATTGTCCTGAGAGGCGGGGGTAAAACATGACTCCTAGGCTGGTAACAAACGGAGAGAGGGGAATGTTGTTGCCTGAGAGTGATAATGGGGGAAGAGCAGAGTTGTTGATGGGTGCCAGTTTGTATGGTTTCTGTTTTTGAGCCAGTCAGCTGCAGGAAGCTTTGGCTCATCCATGCGTTCATTTCCGACAGGTACAAGCTGAGACGAGCAACAGTGGCAGCGGGGGATAAACATATATATCACTTCACAGCCTTAACACATATATATATATATATATATATATATATATATATATATATATATATATATATATATATATAGGGCTTCACGGTGGAAGAGGGGTTAGTGCGTCTGCCTCACAATACGAAGGTCCTGAGTAGTCCTGGGTTAAATCCCAGGCTCGGGATCTTTCTGTGTGGAGTTTGCATGTTCTCCCCGTGAATGCGTGGGTTCCCTCTGGGTACTCCGGCTTCCTCCTACTTCCAAAAAACATGCACCTGGGGATAGATTGATTGGTAACACTAAATTGGCCCTAGTGTGTGAATGTGAGTGTGAATGTTGTCTGTCTATCTGTATTGGCCCTGCGATGAGGTGGCGACTTGTGCAGGGTGTACGCCGCCTTCCGCCCGATTGTAGCTGAGATAGGCGCCAGCGCCCCCCCGCGACCCCAAAAGGGAATAAGCGGTAGGAAATGGATGGATGGATCGATGGAGATATATATATATATATATATATATATATATATATATATATATACATAATAACGGCACTAATTTTTAAAATCGGGCTTTTAAGGTGAACACTTGCTTTTGTTATGATACGCTGCCCGGATCATAGTCTATTTATGTTTTCGGTTAGCTTTTGTTCTCAGCACCTTTTTGAGTTTGTGTGTATCAGTTGCCCTGTTGGCAGAATACATTCACCTGCCTCTGGTTAATGTTAATCAGAGGGCTATTTAGTCTATGCCCTGGCCTCAATCGGTCTGGCTTCCTAAGTTGCTTTTGCTACAGATGACGACTTTTATTTCCTGCTCTGAACCTGCTAGCTTCCACGCTAAGGTCTTTACTTGCTAGCTCCCATGCTAGTCCCTTTAGTTTTGCCTTCCGTGCTACACTGAAAAAAATTACTCATAAGATTTACTTAAAAAAATTATTGTAAGTATTTGCACGCAAATGATTTAAGTAAAATTTAATGCTGCAATATCAAGTAACACTCACTTGCCAGTATCAAATAAATTCTACTTACCATACGGCTTATTAGTGATTCCCAAACCCCAAAAAAAGTCTGTGGGCTATAGAGCGTTTTCATTTCGGGATCCAGTACTCTGGAATGCCCTCCCGGTAAAAGTTTGAGATGCCACCTCAGTAGAAGCATTTAAGTCTCACCTTAAAACTCATTTGTATACTCTACCCTTTAAATAGACTGCCTTTTTAGACCAGTTGATCTGCCGTTTCTTTTCTTTTTCTCCTATGTCCCACTCTCCCTTGTGGAGGGGGTCCGGTCCGATCCGGTGGCCATGTACTGCTTGCCTGTGTATCGGCTGGGGACATCTCTGCGCTGCTGATCCGCCTCCGCTTGGGATGTTTTCCTGCTGGCTCCGCTGTGAACGGGACTCTCGCTGCTGTGTTGGATCCGCTTTGGACTGGACTCTCGCGACTGTGTTGGATCCATTATGGATTGAACTTTCACAGTATCATGTTAGACCCGCTCGACATCCATTGCTTTCCTCCTCTCCAAGGTTCTCATAGTCATCATTGTCACCGACGTCCCACTGCGTGTGAGTTTTCCTTGCCCTTATGTGGGCCTACCGAGGATGTCGTAGTGGTTTGTGCAGCCCTTTGAGACACTAGTGATTTAGGGCTATATAAGTAAACATTGATTGATTGATTGATATAACATAACAGTTGTGAAGATATTAAGTAACAGTTACTTAATTACATCCAAGTTTTAAGTTATATTTATTTAAAGAAATTAAGTAAAGTCTACTTGTTATTCATCGGCAGGAACATAATTTTACTCAAAATTTTAAGTAAATTTTATATACCATATTTCCCTGAATAGCCGTCGGAGCGCTAATTATTTTAAAACCTCTTCTCAGTCCTGTGCTTATCAATGGCGTGCAGGAAGATACTAACTTCTTCTCACTCCTGCGCTTATCAATGGCGTGCAGGAAGATACTGAGTGTGATTATAAAGACTTTAATAATTAATCATTCTGCAGCCGCGGCACGGTGGTTGGGAACAATGCTCTTCAGCATGTCACCGCGCCAGCCATAACACCATTCTGTCTACATGTCGGAAGGACGCATGCGTTTCGCTATTTCTAATGCGAGATTGCAATGCATACTGGTTCAACAGCCAAACCTTTTACACTGACGGTTGTGATATAAACAACTTTAAAAGTCTTACTAATATGCGCCACACTCTGTGAACCCACACTAAATACATTTCTGGAGAACATCGACTCTGTAACACATTATAAACGCAAGATAAGAATTACCCATAATGCCACCTTGCAGTGCTCTGTAAAGTGATCCTAACGGCCGGAGCAGAGCCAGTCGGCCAGAGCCTGTTGTTCTGTGCGCATGCGTTTCAAAACACTAGATTTTCAGAGTACAGTTTATGTAATATTTTTAGGTTTATGTATGTACAACTATTAAACATTTAAATAGTATGAGGAAACATAAGTAAAACTTACTCTTCCCCCATAATTCATGTATTACGTTGATAAAATGTTTGATTTTACTTAAGAAACTTTAGTTCTTACTGAATGTTAAAAATATTAGGTATAAATCATGACAGTAACTCTAATAGAGTTTACAGCTCCAAAAAGTCACTTTTTTCAGTGTATGAGCAAGTTTTTGTTTGTTCCCGTATAATTTATTTCTTAAATAAATCGTTTCTTACCTGCGCGCTGTGTCCGAAGCCGGATCTGCATTCCTGGAAGAACAAACCCTGCATCACGATGCGACCCGGTCGTTACACCTTTTTGACACTTGTGCCATGCTGTAGCGGGGAACTTGGTTGCAGTTCACTTTTTTGATTGATTGATTGATACTTTTATTAGTAGATTGCACAGTACAGTACATATTCCGTACAATTGACCACTAAATGGTAACACCCGAATAAGTTCTTCAACTTGTTTAAGTCGGGGTCCACTTGGTACTGATGAGCCACAAGCGAGCAGAAATGGACGAAAGAAAGTCTACCTTATGGAAATATCAGGTTCAAAGCCTTGGCAAGTTGTTCTCCTGACAATAAAAGACCAATTTTCGCTGTGAGAAAAATCAACATCCCTGAAGCAAACGCCTGCTGTGCGCGTCGTTCAGGTGGGTGGTGCCTAAACTTCCGTGTTCAGATTACGGTTAAGGTGCAGTGATAACATAATATTTAGATTGATACTGTTACTTATTTACAAGTCGAATGACATAAAAGCTGAACAGAAATGAAAGACTGCCGGCAGGAAGTCAAAAGGAGACTTTTATTGCAAGCACTTGATCCGACATCAAAACATTGTCAAGTCACTTCTTCAAACCAATTACATTTCCGGCTTCAAAATAAAAGCGCTTCGCTATATATCGGTTTTACTATCCATCCATCCATCCATCCATTTCCTATCGCTTGTCCCTTTTAGAGTTGCGGGGGGTCGCTGGAGCCTATCTCAGAGCTGCATCCGGGCGGAAGGTGGCGTACCCTCTGGACAAGTCGCCACTTCATCACAGGGCCAACACAGATATACAGACAACATTCACACTCACAGCAATACAATCATGCTTTGTCTAAAGGGATGGGCACCAAATCCGGTATTTGTTTTTGGCACCGACCGAAACCAGCTGGTACTACCGGGCACATGTGCCATGTTTCGGTGCCTGGGTTGCGCGTGACGTCACGTCTGTTTGAATTAGCAGTTGCGAGTCGCGAGTACTTGCTGGCACTTGAGAGGAAAACAGGAGATTTGGAAGCGGACATTCTCTTAGTGATCAAGTTGCAACCCATCAATGTTTCATGACAACAACCCAACCATGCAAAATAGAAAACACTCTAAAAGTGTGGCTTGTCTGTTCCAAATGCGACGCCGTTGCAGACTACGCTCGCTGCTTTTGTGAGGCCAAAATCGAGGGAAGTGGTGGGAATAGTTCCAATCTGAGGAAGCATCTGGTTAAACACAGGATTTTTCTCATGGGTGAAGAGTGCAGCCAAATTAGATGTATGACTGCAACTCCTACATTTGGCACCTTTGGCGACTCAGCTGCAGCCAACAACACGGGGGAAGAAATGGTGTTAACATTTGGTGACAATAATAGCAACATCATCATTGATTGATTGATTGCAACTTTTATTAGTATATTGCACAGTCCAGTACATATTCCGTACAATTGACCACTAAATGGTAACACCTGAATAAGTTTTGCAACTTGTTTAAGTCGGGGTCTTTGTCTGCTGCAGGTAAAAAACCTACTGTATAAAAATACTTTAGCTTTGCATTTTAGCTTGCAATAATTATCAAAATCAGCTCGGTTCCTTGTACTGTACTTTGTAACGTTAATGTAAAGTTTTTGTTTTACTTTCAGTTGTAGTTTAATATTTTTGCAAAAAAACCCAATTGGTCTTTATTTTTACTCCATCCTCTTTTGCTTATTTATTGCTGTAATTGCCTCCATGAACCCTCACCACATATTATCCAAATGAAAACAAAACAAAACAAAACAAAACAGTATACATGAATCCAGGTTTTATTTTGTGCAATGTTAAGATAAGAAAATAACTCTCCATTGTTGTAGTAAATTTTTTTTTTATGTTGAAGAAAAAATAATAATGTTCACATTATTATTTAAACATTTTAGGATTTCATTTTTACACAAATACATTTTTTTTTACCACATGAAACACACAAGAACCAAAAATTGGTATCTATTTGTCAGAGATGTTTTGTAATGTTATTCTGTGATATTTGCACCAAAAGAAATACTAGTACATGAGTTGAGTACAGAGCCCCTAAAGGAACATGGGGAATACATTTTTTTTGGGGGAAACATTTTAAACATTTTTTTTAGATTTAGTATCACGTGAGCACAAGAAAGCATTGGATGCGTCCGTGTGGTTGGAGGTGTGTGTGAAAATGCAAGTTTAGGAGTTAATTTGGCTGTATTTCCAACTAAGACGTTCCCCCATAATCTCCCGTGTTTCAGCAGTGTTTTCCTTCCCGGCTGCCTCCCTCGTTCCTCGACTCCTCGCTCGCCCCTGGACTCTGATGCCTCTCTCTCGCCCCAGATCACCTGCCTGCCCCATGGACTGCCTCGTTCCTCGTATGTCGTTAAACACTTCAGTAACACACACTTTAGTTAAATTCTACACATAGTCTTACACCATAGACACTCTTGAGTTTTGTCACACTTCATTTCCTTAGTTTATTAATTAATATTGTTTATTAATCTTATAATATATATTGACTATATATATAATAAAGTATTGAACATTACAATCTTCTGGTGTCTGTTTGCCGTCACCTCCCCTTAGTCAAGATACAACACATTTGCAAAATAGTTGCGACGATGATTGATTGAAACTTGTATTAATAGATTGCACAGTACAGTACATATTCCGTACAATTGACCACTAAATGTTAACACCCAAATAAGTTTTTCAACTTGTTTAAGTCGGGGTCCACGTAAATCAATTCTTGGAGCCGTCTCTGTCCTCTGAGTTCAACACTCCTTGGGTCAAGTTCTTTAAGAACTAAGCGTACCTCTTCTTTCTTGACATGTCATCCATCCTCCTTTAGTGTACATCCACCTATATCCACACAGCTGGCCACTTGTTTGTAACTGCTGGTGAATGAAATCTACTACGCGATCCAAAGAGGTGTATCCTTTGCGCCGAAACAGACTACATGCCTTCATAATTCATTTTAAATATCTTTCAGACACAATATACCGATGACGACTTGCAAGCAAAGCAGCAATGTCCTTACAGTAAAGTCCGAGTTGGAAATGCAACCGAATTAACTCCTAAACTGCCATTTTAACACACACCTCAAACCACGCAAGTTTCTCGTGCTCACGTGATACATATCTCGTGGGCACGCAAAACATTTCTCGTGTGCACGAGATACATATGTAAAAAAAATAAATTAAAAAAATGTTCCCCCCACTAAAATTTTCCCCCCTCATGTCCCTTTAGGGGCTCCGCAGTTGAGGAATAAGTGTAAATTATTTTATAACATGTTCTGGTCGAGTCCTCAATGACAGAATGATTATCAGGCTGAAAATAACATTTTATTAATAAATAGAGAAGGTTAAAACATTGACATGCATAAATATGGAGACCATTAATTTGTACGACATATAATGTACATAATATCTGAAGCATTTATTCAGGTAGAAATATCACAGATGAGAGATAAGCTCCAGCTCCCTCGCAACTCCGAAAGGAACAAACTGTAGAAAATAAATGGATGGAAAACACCAAACATCTTTGACAATCAAAGCATGATCATAACAATGCACATGTTGTGTTATCCATGGGTAAAACTGTTAAAATAAGAATCCAAATGCAGATCAGTAAAAAATCTATATCTAATAACAAAAAGTCACTGGAAAAAATAAATCAGTAGTAATGAAAAATCAGCTCCAGGAAAACTGGGTCAAAAGTCTGTCCACCACCTGAGGAAATACAAAAAAACAGGAATTACAAAAGCTTCAGGGCAGAGGTCAGAGTAAGTGAGCTCGGGGCTAGATTCTCACGCAGGCAACGGACGAACTGGCACTGGCTAGGTGGAGATCCAGGGTTTAAGTCAGGTGGTTGATTAGAAGCAGGTGGGTTCGGATGACTGGCAGCACACCTGCAACTGATGACCGGGTAGGAGACTTTCAGACACAAGAGGGGAGGGAAGTACGAAAACAAGAGGAAAAAAAGGCAGGAGAACCGCCCTCAGGACAGAAACTGTTCTTTAAGCATGGAAGTGTAGCTCCTCCTATGAATGCAAGTGCTCCTAAAGCAGGATTGCAAATTTTGCATTTATATAAAATACAAAATGCCTACACACAGTAGCCATTTTTTAAATTATTGTCATTAAATAACGGTTGTCCTTTTTGTGTTGAGCTGTTTAAAAAAGCATAAAGTTTCAAATACATTTCATTAGAGCAAATTAGTTGTTAAAACTTGAAAATGATTGTCTATTGTGAGCGAACTATGGTGCTGAATTTCCCCCCCGGGATCAATAAAGTACTTTTCAATTCTATTCTATTCTTTACTATTCTATTCTATTTTAAAATGATCTGTCTAGGGTACACTTATTAATGATCAAAAATTATATATATATATATCTGCGTTTAATCGCAATTAATTTTGAATTAAATATGAACAAAATGCGATAAATCATGATTAAATATCTCAATTGTTTGAAAGCCCTGATATATATATATATATATATATATATATATATATATATATATATATATATATATATATATATATATATATATATACTGTATATATGGGCTGTCTTCGACCGAGAATTATCTTAGTCAAATCTGATTTGTTAGGTTTTGCCAAAAGTAAAATATCAGTCAAATTTATGGCATTTTTTAAAAGAGAACATTTTTATATGTAGAAGTCATGTATACATTCTCCCAACACTATTTGTAAAATATGGTGTGCAGACAAATATATTTTGTAGAGTAAGAGACGTGGGAGCTCGACCCAAATACAGCCAGTTGGGTAAATGAGGTCACACCAGGAATTAGCCACTGGAGGCAGCGATTGCTCTCAAGTGACAAACACAATTGTGAGCAGATAAGAAAGATCTCTAATTCTCTAAAATCTATTAGTCTTACACAAGAGTATTTCACTAATTTAAAGAAGAGATAATGAACGCTATTCATCTATCTACCCAACACATATGCTGTATCTACGCAGGGGCCCCAGCAGGTATTTACTCGTCTTCCTCATGGAGGTGGGAGTGGGATTTATTGTCAGATGATTTGAGTGCGAGGTGAATAGTCAAATCAGACTCTTAGAAGTAAATCGTTGAATGTTTGACTGACAAATATAAATATTAAAAACGAGAGTTCTGGTTGCGTTTGAAGCTTTTTGTGCTCGTAGGATGTTTCCATGAGGTGTCTGGCTCGACATTTGTTCTTTCCAACCTCGTCAAAAGAGCGAGCAGCCGGAGGTACCAAAGCGACAAAACAGCCCTATAAAACCAACACAAGTGCTTGAGTGGCTATTTCCTGGCCTCGGGTGATCAATCACAGAGTTTGTCGCCCGGCGGTTTATGTTGTTTGTGCACAATCTGCCACCACTTCAAAGCCATGGGAGGAGACCACTGGTGAACTCGTGGTCCGCCTGAAAGGGCCCTGCCTCCAACATCCGCCTAAAGCATTTAGAGAAGCCTATATCATTTGGGTCAAAGGTTAGCTGGAGTCTATCCCAGCTGACTTTGGGTGGGAGGCGAGGTGCATCCTGGACTGGTCACCAGCCAATCACAGGACACAAATATTCACACTCACATTGAAACAGGAGTATCTGAAGAACGTTCAATCTCCACACAGTGATGTTCTGACACAAATTCAAATCTGCAGCACCTGGCTGCGGGGCTGATATGCCAACCACTTCATCGGGGGTCAGCAACCCACGGCTCCCGAGCCTGATTTGATATAAACTTAAGCCTGTTGTATACTCTCGCGTCACGTAACTTGCTTAAGCGATGCTGTCTTTCCCCCTTTCCCTGTGTACCATGCCGCAAGTCTTGCATGCACCTCCCAAACATCCTAGTTTCATGTCAGTGGCGACGCACATAATAGACCTGGAATTGGTCATCTTTTTTTTTTGTGACCCCAAACACAGGAGAGCAGATAGTATTGTTTGAAATAAATTGATTAAACATTTGCATTGATTGCGTTTCATGGATATTTAGTACTTCATATCTCGGTGTGTTCTAAAAATAATTGCTGAATGTATCGTCTTTGAGCTTGTTGTGTTGTTGTACCGTCCAGAATAAGTCACAAAGTACAACACTCTTTAACTTTTATTGCCAAATATCAATAACACATGACCATATACATTAACACCAGCATGTTGTTAACTAGCAAGTTATTTAAAAATTTTGTTTATTTTAAATGACATGAAATTTCTCTCTTGTTCCTTGTCTCAAACCGCCAAATAGCGTTGCAAGTAATAATAGCATTTTCTGCCGCGGCTCGTTCAGAAGTTGCATGGTCCATCTTTCCGAAGGTGATTTCCTCAGATTTATAGAAGTATAATGTCCTTTAAAAGTGTCTATGGATATTCTCATTCATCCATGACGTAGTAACCTCAGGGCAACTGGACTGTTTGTTTTGTTTTGCTTAATCGGTTAATCCTCATAAACTTATATTACAAACTCCGTTTCCATATGAGTTGGGAAATTGTGTTAGATGTAAATATAAATGGAATACAATGATTTGCAAATCATTTTCAACCCATATTCAGTTGAATATGCTACAAAGACAACATATTTGATGTTCAAACTGATAAACATTTTTTTGTGGTTGCAAATAATCATTAACGTTAGAATTTGATGCCAGCAACACGTGACAAAGAACTTGGAAAAGGTGGCAATAAATACTGATAAAGTTGAGAAATACTCATCAAACACTTATGTGAAACATCCCACAGGTGTGCAGGCTAATTGGGAACAGTTGGGTGCCATGATTGGGTATAAAAGCAGCTTCCATGAAATGCTAAGTAATTCACAAACAAGGATGGGGTGAGGATCAATACTTTGTAAGCAATTTGTCGAACAGTTTTAGAACATTTCTCAACAAGCTATTGCAAGGAATTTAGGGATTTTACCATCTACGGTCCGTAAAATCATCAAAAAGTTCAGAGAATCTGGAGAAATCACTACACGTAAGCGATGATATTATGGACTTTTGATCCCTCAGGCGGTACTGCATTAAAAGCCGACATCAGTGTGTAAAGGATATCACCACATGGGCTCAGGAACACTTCATAAAACCACTGTCAGTAACTACAGTTGGTCGCTACCTCTGTAAGTGCAAGTTAAAACTCTACTATGCAAAGCCAAACCCATTTATCAACAATATCCTGAAACACTGCCGGCTTAGCTGGGTCCGAGCTCACCTAAGATGGACTGATGCAAAGTGAAAAGGTGTCCTGTGGTCTGACGAGTCCACATTTCAAATTATATTGGGAAAAATAGGACGTGGTGTCCTCAAGAACAAAGAAGATAATAACCATTCGGATTGTTATAGGCGCAAAGTTCAAAAGCCAGCATCTGTGATGGTATGGGGTTGTATTAGTGCCCAAGGCATGGGTAACTCACACATCTGTGAAGGCACCATTAATGCTGAAAGGTCCATACAGGTTTTGGAGCAACATATGTTGCCAGGGGCCATAGAGGCCGGGTGCATTGTGAGCTGGGCGACAGCCGAAGGCAGGGCACTTGGCGGTCCGATCCTCGGCTACAGAAGCTAGCTCTTGGGACGTGGAACGTCACGTCACTGGGGGGGAAAGAGCCTGAGCTAGTGCGCGAAGTCGAGAAATTCCGGCTGGATATAGTCGGACTCACTTCGACGCACAGCAAGGGCTCTGGAACCACTTCTCTCGAGCGGGATTGGACCCTCTTCCACTCTGGCGTTGCCGGCAGTGAGAGGCGACGGGCTGGTGTGGCAATTCTTGTTTCCCCCCGGCTCAAAGCCTGTACGTTGGAGTTCAACCCGGTGGACGAAAGGGTAGCCTCCCTCCGCCTTCGGGTGGGGGGACGGGTCCTGACTGTTGTTTGTGCTTATGCACCAAACAGCAGTTCAGAGTACCCACCCTTTTTGGGAACACTCGAGGGAGTACTGGAAAGTGCTCCCCCGGGTGGTTCCCTTGTCCTACTGGGAGACTTCAACGCTCACGTTGGCAACGACAGTGAAACCTGGAGAGGCGTGATTGGGAAGAATGGCCGCCCGGATCTGAACCCGAGTGGTGTTTTGTTATTGGACTTTTGTGCTCGTCACAGTTTGTCCATAACAAACACCATGTTCAAACATAAGGGTGTCCATATGTGCACTTGGCATCAGGACACCCTAGGCCGCAGTTCCATGATCGACTTTGTAGTTGTGTCATCGGATTTGCGGCCTCATGTTTTGGACACTCGGGTGAAGAGAAGGGCGGAGCTTTCTACCGATCACCACCTGGTGGTGAGTTGGCTGCGATGGTGGGGGAGGATGCCGGACAGACCTGGGAGGCCCAAACGCATTGTGAGGGTCTGCTGGGAACGTCTGGCAGAGTCTCCTGTCAGACAAAGTTTCAATTCCCACCTCCGGAAGAACTTTGAACATGTCACGAGGGAGGTGCTGGACATTGAGTCCGAGTGGACCATGTTCCGCACCTCTATTGGCAGATCGGAGCTGTGGCCGCAAGGTAGTTGGTGCCGGTCGGGGCGGCAATCCCAAAACCCCTTGGTGGACACCAGTGGTGAGGGATGCCGTTAAGCTGCAGAAGGAGTCCTATCGGGTCCTTTTGGCTCATAGGACTCCGGAGGCAGTGGACAGGTACCGACAGGCCAAGCGGTGTGCAGCTTCAGCGGTCGCGGAGGCAAAAACTCGGACATGGGAAGAGTTCGGGGAAGCCATGGAAAATGACTTCCGGACGGCTTCGAAGCGATTCTGGACCACCGTCCGCCGCCTCAGGAAGGGGAAGCAGTGCACTATCAACACCGTGTATGGTGCGGATGGTGTTCTGCTGACCTCGACTGCGGATGTTGTGGATAGGTGGAAGGAATACTTCGAAGACCTCCTCAATCCCACTAACACGTCTTCCTATGAGGAAGCAGTGCCTGGGGAATCTGTGGTGGACTCTCCTATTTCTGGGGCTGAGGTCGCTGAGGTAGTTAAAAAGCTCCTCGGTGGCAAGGCCCCAGGGGTGGACGAGACCCGCCCGGAGTTCCTTAAGGCTCTGGATGCTGTGGGGCTGTCTTGGTTGACAAGACTTTGCAGCATCGCGTGGACATCGGGGGCGGTACCTCTGGATTGGCAGACCGGGGTGGTGGTTCATCTCTTTAAGAAGGGGGACCGGAGGGTGTGTTCCAACTATCGTGGGATCACACTCCTCAGCGTTCCCGGTAAGGTTTATTCAGGTGTACTGGAGAGGAGGCTACGTCGGATAGTCGAACCTCGGATTCAGGAGGAACAGTATGGTTTTCGTCCTGGTCGTGGAACTGTGGACCAGCTCTATACTCTCGGCAGGGTTCTTGAGGGTGCATGGGAGTTTGCCCAACCAGTCTACATGTGCTTTGTGGACTTGGAAAAGGCATTCGACCGTGTTTCTCGGGAAGTCCTGTGGGGAGTGCTCCGAGAGTATGGGGTATCGGACTGTCTTATTGTGGCGGTCCGTTCCCTGTACGATCAGGGCCAGAGCTTGGTCCGCATTGCCGGCAGTAAGTCGAACACATTTCCAGTGAGGGTTGGACTCTGCCAAGGCTGTCCTTTGTCACCGATTCTGTTCATAACTTTTATGGACAGAATTTCTAGGCGCAGTCAAGGCGTTGAGGGGTTCCGGTTTGGTAACCGCAGGATTAGGTCTCTGCTTTTTGCAGATGATGTGGTCCTGATGGCTTCATCTGACCGGGATCTTCAGCTCTCACTGGATCGGTTCGCAGCCGAGTGTGAAGCGACCGGAATGAGAATCAGCACCTCCAAGTCCGAGTCCATGGTTCTCGCCCGGAAAAGGGTGGAGTGCCATCTCCGGGTTGGGGAGGAGACCCTGCCCCAAGTGGAGGAGTTCAAGTACCTAGGAGTCTTGTTCACGAGTGAGGGAAGAGTGGATCGTGAGATCGACAGGCGGATCGGTGCGGCGTCTTCAGTAATGCGGACGTTGTACCGATCCGTTGTGGTGAAGAAGGAGCTGAGCCGGAAGGCAAAGCTCTCAATTTACCGGTCGATCTACGTTCCCATCCTCACCTATGGTCATGAGCTTTGGGTCATGACCGAAAGGATAAGATCACGGGTACAAGCGGCCGGAATTAGTTTCCTCCGCCGTGTGGCGGGGCTCTCCCTTAGAGATAGGGTGAGAAGCTCTGCCATCCGGGAGGGACTCAAAGTAAAGCCGCTGCTCCTTCACATCGAGAGGAGCCAGATGAGGTGGTTCGGGCATCTGGTCAGGATGCCACCCGAACGCCTCCCTAGGGAGGTGTTTAGGGCACGTCCAACCGGTAGGAGGCCACGGGGAAGACCCAGGACACGTTGGGAAGACTATGTCTCCCGGCTGGCCTGGGAACGCCTCGGGATCCCCCGGGAAGATTTAGACGAAGTGGCTGGGGAGAGGGAAGTCTGGGTTTCCCTGCTTAGGCTGTTGCCCCCGCGACCCGACCTCGGATAAGCGGAAGATGATGGATGGATGGATGGATGGATGGATATGTTGCCATCCAAGCAACGTTATCATGGACGCCCCTGCTTTTTTCAGCAAGACAAGTGTTACAACAGCGTGGCTTTGTAAAAATAGAGTGCGGGTACTTTCCTGGCCCGCCAGCAGTCCAGACCTGTCTCCCATCGAAAATGTGTGGCACATTATGAAGCGTGAAATACAACAGCGGAGACCCCGGACTGTTGAACTGAAGCTCTACATAAAACAAGAATGGGGAAGAATTCCACTTTCAAAGCTTCAGCAATTATTTTCTTCAGTTCCCAAACGTTTATTGAGTGTTGTTAAAAGAAAAGGTGTTGTAACACAGTGGTGAACATGTCCTTTCCCAACTACTTTGGCACGTGTTGCAGCCATGAGATTCTAAGTTAATTAATTTTTGCAAAAAAAAAAGTTTATGAGTTTGAACATCAAATATCTTGTCTTTGTAGTGCATTTAATTGAATATGGGTTGAAAAGGTTTGGCAAATCATTGTATTCCGTTTATATTTACATCTAACACAATTTCCCAACTCATATGGAAACAGGGTTTGTAGTCAGATTTAATCTTAGACTTAAATTTATCAAATTTAGTCTAGCTGCTGGTGCCAAAACCTCAAATATCTATACTACAATACCAGGAGGTTGTGCCTGGGCAATGATGGTTTTGCCCTATCGTAGTGGGAAAACAGCCAATACCAGATGGATCCACTGCTTGTCACACACTGGTCAAGCAGATTTTGTCATTGGTCAATACACCATTGTAACATTTCAGCATACCTGGTTTACATACTTAATGCTTCATTCTTACTCAGAGTTGTGCCTTGGCTGTGGACGCTGCAGGATTAGTAGCAGTTCTTACCAAAGCCAAGGACATCCTCCATTGTGCCTCCAAAATTAAGTAGTTTCTTTTGAAATTGTGTTTTTAAAATTTGTTTCTGGACAGATTCCCGGTCAGTTTAACAACTGACATAGTCAAACAAGTCTTCAAGGACAACAAAAACTCCCCAGAAAGGCTGAAACCGTGTGGTTAAACTTTTGAAGGATGTAGGGCCATTTTGATACAATTTTTGCATTTTAAAAAACAAACAATGCAAAAGTCCAGCATGGATGCTAAATTACCTGAAAGTTTTGTGTTGTAAAGTGAATTAGTGTAATATATGATAGTAACCATACGGCAGAGCTGTTTAGGTCAACACTACTCTGATTTGATGACCTGCACCGATGATAGCAGTTTTCGACACAACCAAAATGACAACTGTGTCTTTCGCCAGAGACAGTGCTGTCACAAGTCAGTAGCTGTGTCGGCCTTAAACTGACTAGTCAGCACAATCTTTCAGTGAAGAGTGTGAACTACGTGAGTGGGAAAGGAAGTTAGCCACGGCCATCTGTGCACACGGTCCGTGGATCATTCGAAAGTTGTAGGGTAGCAAAGCTAGATACCACCGGGTGATCCGCGCGTTTGCAGCTTTCATGCGGTGGAGCCACTAGAGGGGTTTGTGGTCCGAGCAGAGCCTGAATGAGCACCCCAAGAGGTAGTATTGGAGGGCCCCGACCGCCCACTTGATTGCGAGGCACTCCCTCTCCACTGTGCTATACCTGGCCTCCCTTCCCGATAGCTTCCAGCTGATGTAAAGGATGGGTCGGTCAACGCCCTCCACCTCCTGGGACCAAACCGCTCCCAGTTCTCTGCCCGACATGTCAGCCTGCAGACAAAACGGGAGAGAAAAATCAGGTATGTGCAGGACTTCTTAACCCTCTCAAACGCCTGTTGGCACTACTCCGTCCACTGGACCAGATCTGGAGCACCCTTTTGGGTCAGGTCAGTCATTGGGCTGGTCAGGTCTGCAAACCGGGGGATAAACCTCCGGGATTAACCCACCAAACCCAAAAACTGCCTTACCTCTTTTTTTGTCTTAGGGTTTGGGCAGGCCGCAATTGCCGCTGTTTTGTCTACCTGCGGCCGCACCTGCCCTCCTCCCAAGTGTTACCCAAAATATTGTACTTTCCTCCGGCCAACTGCACACTTCGCCGGGTTGGCGGTGAGCCCTGCCTGTCTCAGGGACTCGAGCACTGCTCCCACCCGCCCCATTTGTTGTTCCTAGCTGCTACTCTGGATGATGACATCATCCAGGTGGGCAGCCGCGTATGCAGTGTGAGGTCACAGTATCCGGTCCATGAGGGGCTGGAATGTGGCAGGCGCACCGCACAAGCCAAACAGAAGTGTCACAAACTGGTACAAACCTTCCGGAGTGGAAAAGGCAGTTTTTTTCCCTGTACTCTGGTGACAAGGGAATCTGCCAGTAGCCATTGGTTAAATCCAGCGTCATGAAAAAACGAACACTGCCCAGCTGATCCAGGAGCTTGCCGACCAGACCCATCGGGTACTTGTTAAAATGTGATATTTCGTTCACCTTACGGTAATCCACGCAGAACCGCCCAGACCCATCCTTCTTCCCTACCAGAATGATGGAGCTGCACCACGCACTGTGGGATTCTTCTATTACCCCCAATTCCAGCATGGATTTTAATTCGGTAAACACCCGGGCTGGTCTCAATATGATGTTGGATGAGGTTCAAGCATCTGGGACAAGGAGGGGGAAGGGCAGAACAGAGCGCGGGACCTCTGGCCCAAACTCCTCCTCCTCCTCCTCAACCACTGTCACCATGGAAACAGGCTCCGCCTCCTTCTATGCTTTCAGGAGATTTATATGATAAATTTGGTTGTCTCTGCCCCGGTCTAAGCGCCGGACCTCGAAGTCCACATCACCCACCCACTTGCCGTGTGACCTCAAAGGGTCCTTGCCACAGGGTGAGTAATTTCGAGCTGGATGTTGGAAGAAACACAAGCATTTTTACTCACGGTGAAAATTTTCTTAGCTGAGTTCCCTTGTTATACGCGTGCTGCTGACGTTCCTGGGCACGGAGCAAATTCTCGCGTGACAAGTGCCCCACCGTGTAGAGTTTTGCTCGCATGTCCATGACGTATTGAATTTAGTTTTTGCTGGAGCTTGGACCCTCCTCCCAGCTTTCCTTAATTACGTCCAAAACCCCGCGCGGCTTCCTGACGTATAATAATTCAAAAGGCACAAAGCCTGTGGACGTTTGAGGTACCTACTGCATTGCAAACAATAGGGGATCCAGCCATTTATCCCAATTTGGTTTGTCCTCGTGCGTAAATTTACAGATCATGGTTTTTAGCGTCTTATTTAGCCGCTCCTACAGGCCATCTGTTTGTGGGTGGTATTAGCTGGTGCGGATTGCTTTAATTCCCAATAATACGTATAGTTCCTTTATCGTGCGTGACATAAAGGACATGCCCTGGTCAGTTAGAATCTCTTCCGGGATTCCAACTCGGGACATGACCTGAAACAGGGCCTGCGCGACACTCTTTGCAGAGATGGAGCGCAGTGGCTCTGCTTCGGGATGGCGCGTTGCGTAATCCACCAGGACTAGCACAAAGCGATATCCCTGTGTGCTCGGGTGTAATAATCCGATGAGGTCCATACCCATTCTTTCGAAGTGGACCTCTATGAGCGGCAATGGGCACAAGGGCGCCTTTGGAGTGGCCGCCGGGTTCATCATCTGACAGTCCGGGCAGGGAGCACATCAGCGGATGCCCGTACTATGACCCGATTGAGTGTTTTATTATACCCCATGTGGCCAGCCATGGGATTGTAGTGCGCTGCCTGGAAAACCATTTCCCAGCAGTGTTTCAGCACCAACAACTGGGTGATTTCCTTTCCTGTTTGAGTGTCACATCTCACTCGGTATAATCTATCTCTAATAACTGAGAAATGAGGGAATACCCGCGCTGTTCCCGGTCGCACCAGCTGATCGTCGATGTAATCCACCTGGTCCCTGGCCGCGCGCAAATTTTCATCTCCGTAGGGTGCCAGTGGGATGCCGGGGGGCTTCCCGCGAATCCCCCGGCGGTTCCCGCTCGGCAGTGTCGGAAGGACCCGCGTCGCCACTGAGACTGCGTGAATATTCCCTTAGTACGGTCCGTGAACGCATCCCCATGCATTGTGTCTGTAGACGGTTAAACCCCGGTCAATTTGTGCCCAAAATTACGGGGTACGAAAGGTGCATACTTACAGCTACCTTGACTCTATGCTTTTGTCCCTCATGCCAAATTTCCAAGGGCACCATAGGGTACTCGTGCACATCCCCATGAACACATCTAATTTTTAGCCGTGTTCCCTTCCTCAAAGCCCCGGGTCGAACCAGGTTCTGGTGGATCATGGTCTGCCTGTAGCCCGAATCCACCATCGCCTGGTATGTACTCCCTTGTATCGATCCTGTGATATCGTATGTCTCACCCAGGCTGGGAGAGGGCACTGAAATGCCGGCCACCCAAGTCATGCTCCCCACCTCCACCTGCGGAGGTCCATGAAGGGCATGGCCGTGCCGCCCACGCCTACAGCACGACTGCCCAAGCGTTTGAGGTGCCGTCTGCGCGGTAGATGCTCTGGGGGCAGCAACCGGAACCTGCGGCAAAAGAGCAGAGGGAGAGTTACGCGGGTCACGTTGGGGAATGTGCGCTACTCCATCCTCCTACTGTTACGCGCTCTGTCCGTGCGCCGTGGGTGCCGGTTGCGCCTCGCGGTGGACAGCAAGGTGGTCCTCGGCGAGGGTTACCGCAGCTGCCATGTCCCGGGGCCGGTGAAACCGGATCCAGTCGGCCGTCCGCTTCGGGATCGCCTCCAGGAACTTCTCCCGGATGATCTGGTCCAGCAGCTTGCCGTCTCCCTCTCCCGGCTGCAGCCAGCGAGTCGCCGCCTCCTGGACCCGCTGGCGGAAGGTTAATGGCCGGTCGTCCTCCCCCAGACGCATGGACCAAAACCAGCATTGGTACTCCTCGGCGGTGCAACCCGTCTGGTCCAGCACCGCCCTCCTCAAGTCCGCGAAGTGCACCCTGGATGCTGCCGGCAGGCTGAGCGCTGCTCGCTGCACATTCCCCCCAGGAGTGGCAAGAACCGCATCCCCCACTCCTCTTCCAGCCACGCGCATGCCCTTGCCGTGGCCGCAAAGATGTCCATAAAGGCATGGGGGTCCTCTTCTTCCCCCATGCACTGCACCGTGACGACCGCTGACATTGGCCGTGCCGCGCCCACCCAACACCCGCAGGATCTGGCACTGTTGGCGGGACTCCTCAAGCTGTTGGCGGCTGCTCGCCCGCGAGAGCAATCAGGGGTCCCCCCTCCTCCACCTCCGGTGGTCCAGCCGTGTTGGGCGCCAAATTGTGGAGGTCTTGCTCCTCTGGGTTCTTTGGACTATCAATCACTGACATCACCGCTCCTTTTCAGATTTTTAGACAGTTTATTTCTCACAAATGTGCAAAGTCTCTTGGTGCTTTTTAGCCGTTGTCTATTCTGTCTGTCATTCTCGTTCCCTCTTTCGTTCGTGCTCCACCATCAACCACTCTTCTCCTTCCCGGCTGCTGCCTTTAACAGAGTGACAGATGATTAGAGAAACGCGCCCAGTTGGGCCATCTACGCACCAGTCGCTGATCTCGAAGCCGGTCCTGGCACACCCCGCTTCGTTGCAGGTCCGCAGGCCACACCTTCCCCCACAGGAATATTTTAACTAGCGACTGTAAAATGTCTAACATGTTGTGGAGGTTTCCTGCGTCTCGCCCGGCTTCTTCTGACCACAGTATCACAAAGCTCAGGATACAGGTTTGACACAGTATTTAATACATCTTTTACTTTACACAATTGTCCGTCTGTTCAGCTTCTCAGGTTTGACACAGTCTTTAGTACATCTTTTACTTTACACAATTGTCCGTCTGTCCAGCTTTTCAGCTGTCCCTTGTTCGTCTCTGTGCGTCTGTCCTGCGTCCTCCTGCGTCCTCATGCCTCTCTCCCTTTCATGGTCTCCAGCGCTGCTAATAAAGGGAACAGGTGATTAGATCACTCGTTCCAGCTGAGGTATCCACTCACCTGTTGGCTGCTTCATGGCCGGCCCCTGCACACACCCCGCCCGCAGAGGACGCGCGGAAAACGCTCCTCTCCACACGTGTTACTAGAAAAGCACTTGGAGAGCAAAAACCTCTGCCGGGCCCTTTTGCCCAACGGTAAAGAATTCTTGAAAAAATCTGTAACCCAGACAGAGATCCGAATCACCCTCAAAATCCAATCAAAAGTCCTGAATGTCTGCCCATAACTTTTTGAGCTATTTATGGTGCAGTCTTTCTTAAATATAGCCAATTTTTGGGCCGCAATGCAATCCAATCCAGCGTAGATGCCAAGCTATTCAGCTGTAATACACCTTTCCACCACTTGTGGCAGTAATGACAATTTCTATTTTTGATAGTTCTAGGGTTGTACGGTATACCGGTATTGGTATAGTACCGCGATAATAATGAATCATATTTGGTTCAATACCGCTTCTAATAAGTACCTAAATTTGTAGTATCATCCAAAACTCATATAAAGCATCCAAACAACAGAAGAATCAATGATTATTACATTTTCACAGAAGTGTAGACAGAACATGTTAAAAAAGAAAGTAAGCAGATAATAACAGCAAATGAACAAGTAAATTAATAATTAATTTTCTACCACTTGTCCTTAATAATTTTGACAAATCAATAGAATGGAACATGACACAATATGTTACTGCATATGTCAGCAGACTAATTAGGAGTCTTTGTTTTCTTACTTACTACTAAAAGACAAGTTGTCTTGTATGTTCACTATTTTATTTCAGGACTAAATTGCAATAAGAAACATATACTTAATTTACCGTAAGATTTTTTGGTTAAAATAAAGCCAATAATAACCATTTTTGTTGTTCCCTTTATTTAGAAAAGTACGGAAAAGTATCGAAATACATTTTTGTACCGGTACCAACGTATTGGTATCGGGAGAACACTAATTTGAATTTAATTTTGTATTTAGCCTGTGCCTTGGTTATAAATAAATAAATGATAAATGGGTTGTACTTGTATAGCGCTTTTCTACCTTCAAGGCACTCAAAGCGCTTTGACACTACTTCCACATTTACCCATTCACACACACATTCACACACTGATGGAGGGAGCTGTCATGCAAGGCGCCAACCAGCACCCATCAGGAGCAAGGGTGAAGTGTCTTGCTCAGGACACAACGGACGTGACGAGGTTGGTACTAGGTGGGATTTGAACCAGGGACACTCGGGTTGCGCACGGCCACTTTCCCACTGCGCCACGCCGTCCCTTTGTTGCTCCTGTCTCTGGCCATGCTCCCTCCACCCCAGCGGACGATGGCGTGGAACACCGCAGAGGCCACCACAGTGAATATGTTTCTTTTAGTTTTTATTCATAGCTGTATGTATGTAGAAGTGGCTGGTTGTATCCGCTGCTTTAATGTCTTTAATGTTCTTTCTGTTCTTTGATGTGTGATGTTTCCCTCTTACACACATGTGAGAGGGATGTGTTCTATGGCTATGAGTTGTTGTTGTTTTTTTCCCTTGGCCTTAGTCTGGACCCCCTCTCCAGGGCCCAGGCTGAGATCGATATCTTTTTTTTACATTTTATTTTATTTTAATCTTCTGTTTACCTGTATCTCATCTTTTTTGTAAGGGGCGCTGGAAGCCGGCAGACCCGTCAGCGATCCTGTTCTGTCTCCCTGTAATGTTTGTCTGATCTTGAATGGGATTGTGCTGAAAATTTTAATTTTCCTGATGGAACTCTCCTGAAGGAATAAATAAAGTACTATCTAATATAATTAGCACATGGTTTCATTTCATTTGATAAGGTTTGTTCAGTTAAACCGGTTAGAAGTGAGATATAATTTTTGAGTATGATTAAATCACTAAATTGGCCCTAGTGTGTGAATGTGAGTGTGAATATTGTCTGTCTATCTGTGTTGGCCCTGCGATGAGGTGGCGACTCGTCCAGGGTGTACCCCGCCTTCTGCCCGATTGTAGCTGAGATAGGCGCCAGCGCCCCCCGCGACCCCGAAAGGGAATAAGCGGTAGAAAATGGATGGATGGATTAAATCAAGAGTTATTTTACTTTACTAATGCAGGGTTTAATATTTAAGTGGGCCCCGGGCCTTTCTAAAGTGGAGCTCAAAAAGGTTCAGAACCCCTGCTATAGTGCAATGAAAGAAACAGAGTTAAAGGCCTACTGAAATGAGATTTTCTTATTCAAACGGGGATAGCAGGTCCATTCTATGTGTCATACTTGATCATTTTGCGATATTGCCATATTTTTGCTGAATGGATTTAGTAAAGAACAGCAACGATAAAGTTCGCAACAATGACGTCACCTCGTGTGGGGGCTCCTCACATATTCACATTGTTTTTAATGGGAGCCTCCGACAAAAAGTGCTATTCGGACCGAGAAAACGACACTTTCCCCATTAATTTGAGCGAGGATGAAAGATTTGTGTTTGAGGATATTGATAGCGACGGACTAGTAAAAAAATAAAATAAAATAAAAAGTTAGAAAAATAAAAACGCAATTGCATTGGGACGGATTCCCATGTTTTTAGACACATTTACTAAGTTAAGTCTGGGAAATCCCTTATCTTTCTATTGTGTTGCTAGTGTTTTAGTGAGTTAAATAGTACCTGATAGTCGGAAGGGTGTCTTGACGCGCAGTGTTTCAGGGGAGTCGACGGCAGCTATGGACGGCACAAGCTCAGCTTTTCTCCGGTAAGAACTGACTTTTTAACCACAATTTTCTCACCAAAACCTGCTGGTTGACATTTGGTAGGGATCCATGTTGGCTTGACCGCGCTCTGATCCATAGGAAAGTTTCACCTCCAGGAATTTTAAACAAGGAATCACCGTGTGTTTGTGTGGCTGAAGGCTAAAGCTTCCCAACTCCATCTTTCTACTGTGACTTCTCCAATATTAATTGAACGAATTGCAAAAGATTCAGCAACACAGATGTCCAAAATACTGTGTAATTATGCCGTTAAAGCAGACGACATTTAGCTGTGTGTGTGCGCAGAGCTCATACTTTCTAAAAACCTGTGACGTCTTGCGTAGACGTCATCATTACACGACATTTCGAAGACGAAACTCCCGGGAAATTCAAAATTGCAATTTAGTAAACTAAAAAGGCCGTATTGGCATGTGTTGCAATGTTAATATTTCATCATTGATATATAAACTATCAGACTGCGTGGTGGGTAGTAGTGGGTTTCAGTAGGCCTTTAAGCTTCCTTTCAGTCATCCACTGTCTTTGTCTCTATGTGTGGAGGCGTTACAGCTTGCAACCAGACACACACAGAGAAGTTGAGTCTGGTAATCTAGCAGAAATGATACGCATCACCTCCAAAATCTTGTTCGTTAAGCCATTTCTGACATTTTCTGAAAGCTTCATCAAAATCAACCCATAACTTATTCAGTGAACTAATAGCTAGACTAACCTTCATAGCAGAGGTAATGCACCTTCTTATAAGTACACCAAACAACAGAGCTAACTGTTGTAAAATAGTCATCATGGCATTTACTTACCTTCAAAGCCAGGCAAGGCCTCAGGCAGTTACAATTTACTATTTACACAACACATTTTGTGTACATTCCAAAACATAATTTATTACCTTAAGAGAAGATGAATACACTGTAACATCATTAATCATCCGGAGTGAAAAGTCAGGCCTGTGTTGGCCTCTCAGAGCCATGATGTGCGTCTTTGCATCGATTAGACACTTGGTGGCACTGTTAGCTCACCTTCCCACCTCTCACAGTGGGGTTAAAAGTTACTCCATCCATCCATCCATTTTCTTCCGCTTATTCCCTTCGGGGTCACGGGGGAGGTGCTGGAGCTCAGCTACAATCGGGCGAAAGGTGAGGTACACCCTGGACAAGTCGCCACCTCATCACAGGGCCAACACAGATAGACAGACAACATTCACACACTAGGGACCATTTTAGTGTTGCCAATCAACCTATCCCCAGGTGCATGTTTTTAAAAGTCAAGTTTATTCCCCTAACATTAATGTAAACCCTAACCTGATTTTCTAAGTATTTATGAGGTCCTGAACCCATTTGGGCCCTTGAGCAGTCCAAAAGGTACAAAATATCAGACTTTTAGTGGTAAGTCAGTTTCGGATTACTTTGAGGCTATTTGGGGTCCTCTGGGACCTTTTGGGGATAGATAAATAAATGAATGATAAATGGGTTGTACTTGTATAGCACTTTTCCACCTTCAAGGTACTCAAAGCGTTTTGACACTACTTCCACATTTACCCATTCACACACACATTCACACACTGATGGAGGGAGCTGCCATGCAAGGCGCTAACCAGCACCCATCAGGAGCAAGGGTGAAGTGTCTTGCTCAGGACACAATGGACGTGACGAGGTTGGTACTAGGTGGGGATTGAACCAGGGACCCTCGGGTTGCGCACGGCCACTCTTCCACTGTGCCACGCCGCCCATTTGGGATGGTCCTTTATGGGATGCTTTGTGACCTTCAGGTCTGTTAGTCCCTGCGATGAGGTGGCGACTTGTCCAGGGTGTACACCGCCTTCCGTTTAATTGTAGCTGAAATAGGCACCAGCGCCACCTGCGACCCCAAAGGGGAATAAGCGGTAGAAAATGAATGGATGGCTGGAGGTCTGTTAGTCCTTCCCTGGGTCTATTGATTTCTTTGTGTCAAAGGAGATATGACCCAATCCCTTTGGGCACTCTTCCCCTCATACCCTCTGCAACCCAACGGCTGTTCATGCACAAGTTTTTTTTCAAACAATAGGAAGTTGGTATTACGTTTCATTCCCTGTTTACCCCTCATACCCTCTGCAACCCAACGGCTGTTCATGCACAAGTTTTTTTTCAAACAATAGGAAGTTGGTATTACGTTTCATTCCCTGTTTACTTTCAATTTTGCTTTACAAATGACAGATAACATGACGTCATAACATCAACATCATGGTGAACCTTATTAATCAATAATCTGCTTTTACTCGGCACATGTACCACATTTAGATTTGGAGCCAAATGGAAGTCTGCATTTTCGACGAGAGTTGAAAAAGGCGTCCTTGCGTCAGCATGCTAAGACACTTACGATGCTGCACATGGATTTTCCGCATCCGCAAGGTCAAAGACATCTGAGAATCAATAAGAAATGAATCATGGACAACCCCGCCCACCTACTCCACAAGACAATTGAGGCACAGCGGAGCTCAAAATCCAACAGGCTTTGATAGCTCCGCTCCCACAGTGAATGCTCCAAGAATGGTTTCATTCTGCACTCAATCCAGCTGTACAGTCACTCTCAAAACTGTAATATACTGTATGATACTTGTGTATTGGTATACTGCTTAAAGGCCTACTGAAACCCACTACGACCGACCACGCAGTCTGATAGCTTATCAATGATGAAATATTAACATTGCAACACATGCCAATACGGCCTTTTTAGTTTACTAAATTAAAATGTTAAATTTCCCGGGAGTTTTGTCTTGAAAACGTCGTGTAATGAAGACGTGTACGCAAGACGTCAAGGGTTTTAAGGAAATATGAGCGCTGCGCACACACACAGCTAAAAGTCGTCTGCTTTAACGACATAACTACACAGTATTTTGGACGTCTGTGTTGCTGAATCTTTTACAATTTGTTCAATTAATATTGGAGAAGTCACAGTAGAAAGTTGGAGTTGGGAAGCTTTAGCCTTTAGCCACACAAACACACAGTGATTCCTTGTTTAAAATTCCTGGAGGTGAAACTTTACTATGGATCAGAGCGCGGTCAAGCAAACATGAATCACGACGGAATGTCAACCAGCAGTTTTCGGTGAGAAAATTGTGGTAAAAAGTCGCTTCTTACCGGAGTTCAGCTGAGCTTGTGCCGTCCATAAAGCTGCCGTCGACTCTCCTGAGACATTGGCGTCGAGACACCCGTGGACGTACACCTCCGACTATCAGGTACTATTAAACTCACTAAAACACTAGCAACACAATAGAAAGATAAGGGATTTTCCAGAATTATCCGAGTAAATGTCTCTAAAAACATCGTAATCCGTCCCAATGCAATCGCGTTTTTTTTTTTATCATTTTTTTTCTAGTCCGTCACTATCAATATCCTCAAACACGAATCTTTCATCCTCGCTCAAATTAATGGGGAAATTGTCGTTTTCTCGGTCCGAATAACACTTTTTGTTGGAGGCTCCCATTAAAAACAATGTGAATATGTGAGGAGCCCCCACACTTGTGACGTCATCGTGTGCGACTTCCGGTAGAGGCAGGGCTTTTGTCTTAACACCAAAAGTTGCAAACTTTATCGTGGATGTTCTCTACTAAATCCTTTCAGCAAAAATATGGCAATATTGCAAAATGATCAAGCATGACACATAGAATGGACCTGCTATCCCCGTTTGAATAAGAAAATCTCATTTAAGTAGGGCCTACTGAAAGTCACTTCTACCGACCACGCAGTCTGATAGTTTATATATCAATGATGAAATATTAACATTGCAACACATGCCAATACGGCCGGTTTAGTTTACTAAATTGCAATTTTAAATTTCCCGCGAAGTTTCCGGTTGAAAACGTCGCAGAATGATGACGCGTATGTTGACGCGTGCTTGTGACGTTATTGGTTGGAGCAGATGTTTTATCCCAGCAACATCCATCCATCATCTTCCGCTTATCCGAGGTCGGGTCGCGGGGGCAACAGCCTAAGCAGGGAAGCCCAGACTTCCCTATCTCCAGCCACTTCGTCTAGCTCTTCCCGGGGGATCCCCAGGCGTTCCCAGGCCAGCCGGGAGACATAGTCTTCCCAACGTGTCCTGGGTCTTCCCCGTGGCCTCCTACCAGCTGGACGTGCCCTAAACACATCCCTAGGGAGGCGTTCGGGTGGCATCCTGACCAGATGCCCGAACCACTTCATCTGGCTCCTCTCGATGTGGAGGAGCAGCGGCTTTACGGCTAAAAGTCGTCTGATTTAATCGCATAATTACACAGTATTTTGGACATCTGTGTTGCTGAATCTTTTGCAATTTGTTCAATTAATAATGGAGACTGTAAATAAGAATGCTGTTGGTGGAAAGCGTTGGAATGCAGCTGCCTTTAGCAACCAAAACACAGCCGGTGTTTCTTTGTTTGTTGTGAAGCTTTAATATGGAACAGAGCGGTCAAGCGAACATGTTTCTTTACCACATGTCGACTGGCAGGTTTCGGTGAGAAAATTGTGGTAATAAGTCGGCTCTTACCGGAGACACAAGCGGAGTTCGTGTCGTTCTTCCTGCAGCAGCTGTCAAATAGGCAGCTGCGACTTTCTTGGCTCCTCCATGGCTTCCACAGAGACACTGGCGGTCACCACACCCCTCCGACTTTCAGGTATGACTTTATAATCTCACTAAAACACTCGTAACACAATAAGCAGATAAGGGATTTTCCAGAATTGTCCTAGTAAATGTGTCTAATAACATCTGAATCGCTCCAACTGCCGTCGCCTTTTTTTCTTTTTCCTAGTGCTTCGCCCTAACTTTCCTCATCCATGAATCTTTCATCCTCGCTCAAATTAATGGGGAAATCGTCGCGTTTTCGGTCCGAATCGTTCTTGCTGCTGGTGGCTATGATTATAAACAATGTGAGGATGTGAGGAGCCCTATAACCTGTGACATCACGCGCACATTGTCTGCTACTTCCGGTATAGGCAAGGCTTTTTTATAAAAGACCAAAAGTTGCAAACTTTATCGTCGATGTTCTCTACTGCATCCTTTCAGCAAAAATATGGCAATATCGCAAAATGATCAAGTATGACACATAGAATGGACCTGCAATCCCCGTTTAAATAAGAAAATCTCATATCAGTAGGCCTTTAACATTTCAGCACTTTTTATTTATTTATAGTGTATATGGCGCAGTGGGAGAGTGGCCGTGCGCAACCCGAGGGTCCCTGGTTCAAATCCCACCTAGTACCAACCTCGTCACGTCCGTTGTGTCCTGAGCAAGACACTTCACCCTTGCTCCTGATGGGTGCTGGTTAGTGCCTTGCATGGCAGCTCCCTCCATCAGTGTGTGAATGTGTGTGTGAATGGGTAAATGTGGAAGTAGTGTCAAAGCGCTTTGAGTACCTTGAAGGTAGAAAAGCGCTATACAAGTACAACCCATTTATCATTTATCATTTAACTTGTATTTATCTAAAAGTTATTTAGTTTTCTAGTAGTCCCACTCTTTTGCTGTTGTTATACTGTCAGTTTTGTATTGTTGATATTGTCTGTTACATTTTATTTACTAATATGTCAACTTTGATGTGCCCTTTAGAGTGTTTCAGTTATCCTTTCCTCTTGTAATTGAGCTACTCTCTCAGATACATTTCCAAGGGGATCAATAAAGGTTGTCTGCTGTAAGTTTAAGAATATACCTAGGGCCAATAAAAAAAAAAAAAAACAAGCTTTGCACTTGTTCTGCACTTTAGACAGCTCTTGACACAGAACAGTATGCAAAAAGTCAGTGTTCAAAAACAAGAAAAAAATATATAAAAATGAGGGGTATTTTATTTGAATTAAGCAAAATTATCTGCCAATGGAACAAAAAAATTTGTCTTGTCAAAACTTTCCAAAACAAATAAAATGAGCTAAGCGCAATAAACCCAAAAAATAGCATAAAAAAAGGATATTTTCACTAATAACAACTGTACTACTATATGAGTACGTATTTTCTATTGCTTCATTGAAAATAAAACAGCAAAAGTCCATTTGTCTGTCATCTGTTTAAATATGAGAACATTTGGAAAAGTCGTCAAAAGTCCCAAAAATGTTTGTAATACCTACCCAGGTTCGAGTCCCACAATGCCCAAAACGTCCAAAACGCTCCCAGCAAAGTCTCACGGGAAGGTGGGGAGAAAAGTGGGAAAAGTCGGTAAAATGTTCAAAAATCACAAGTCTTAAAACTTGTGGCACTCCACGTGGGACTCGAACCTGGGTAGGTATTTTGAAAATTTTTGGGACTTTTACCGACTTTTCCTACTTTTATCCCCCCTCCCTGTGGGACTCAGCTGGGTGCGTTATGGACATTTTGGGCATCCCGGGACTTGCGCGGCCGGTAGTGGGACTTGTGGGACTCGAACCTGTGTAGGTATTCTTAACATTTTTGCGGACTTTTGACGACTTTTGTCACTTTTCTCCCCCACTTCCCGTGGGACTTAGATGGGTGCGTTCTGGACATTTTTTGCATCCCTGGACTTGTGCAGCCGGCGGTGAGACTTGTGCGACTGGAACCCGGGGAGGTATTTTGGACAAAATTGGGGCTTTTGACCATTTTAGCCGCCTTTTCCCCTCTTCTTCCCCGCCTTTCCTGTGCACCATTGCTGGGTGTGTTTTGGAGAAAAATAGTTTCAAGCATGTTTTACTCAATATAGGTCACATAATCTAAGCAACAAACTGTAATATCTTACTGAGATCCTTTAAGACCAAAACCCTTAAAACAAGTAAAACACTCTAACATAAAATCTGCTTAGTGAGAAGAATGATCTTTACAGACAGAAAATAAGCAAATATCACCCTTATTTGAGTTATTTAATCTTACTTAGATTTCAGTTTTTGCAGTGTATGAATTAGTGTTCTCCAAACTATGGCCTGTCACCGACCACAATGCAGCTGCGGGTTGTCCCAAATTATAATTCTTTTCAAATCTGTCCTGTTCAGCCATTATATTGTTGATGGAGATGCCCATATGCACTGTACATATTTACATCACAAAAGAGAAGTGGGGGATATTTCTCTGGTTGCCATATCTGCATTTAAATGTAATAAATGTTAGAATATATTTACTGTTTGGCGCATATATATAAATATATATACATATATATATATATATATATATATATATATATGTATATATATATATGTATATATATATTTATTTATATATATATATATATATATATATATATATATATATATATATATATATATATATAAAACACAACGAGTTGAGTTTATGACAACATTTCTATTTTGGTTTCATCTGACCACATGACATTCTCCCAATCCTCTGCTGTATCATCCATGTATCCACTTTGGTACAAACTCAACTCGTCGTGTTTGGAGGAAGACGAATACTGAGTTGCCTCCCAAGAACACCACACCTACTGTGAAGCATGGGGGTGGAAACATCATGCTTTGGGGCTGTTTTTCTGCTAAGGGGACAGGACGACTGATCCATGTTAAGGAAAGAATGAATGGGGCCAATTATCATGAGATTTTGAGCCAAAACCTCCTTCCATCCGTGAAAGCTTTGAATGGTTGACCAAACACATTTTTTCCACCATAATTTACAAATAAATTCTTAAAAATTCCTACAATGTGAATTCCTGGATTTTTTTTCACATTCTGTGTCTCACAGTTGAAGTGTAACTATGATGAGAATTACAGACCTCTGTCATCATTTTAAGTGGTAGAACTTGCACAATCGGTGGCTTTTTTGCCCCACTATATATATATATATATATATATATATATATATATATATATATATATATATATATATATATATATATATATATATATATATACATGTGTACACACACACACATACGCACACTAGGGTTGTACAGTTTATAGGTACTAGTATAGTACTGCGTACTAGTATAGTAACCCGATACGAATGACCTGACTTGGCCTGTAAAAAGTACCAGTCCCCCAAATTTGTGTTAACTCACAAAACTAATGTGGAGTATCCAAACAACAGAAGAATAAGTGATTATTACACTTTAACAGAATTGTGGATGTAACATGTTGAAACGGAAAATAAGCGGATATGAACACTAAATGAACAAGTAGAAATAATAATGCATTTCTACTGCATGTCTTTTATAATGTTGACACAATACTAGAATGGAAAATGACATAATATGTTACTGCATACGTCAGCAGTCTAAATTAAGAGCCTTTGTTTGCTTACTTACTAATAAAAGAAAAGTTGTCTTGTATGTTCACTATTTTATTTAAGTACAAAATTGCAATAAAATACATATGTGAAATGTACCATAAGATTTTTTGGTTAAAATTAAGCCAATGCCATTTTTCGTGGTTTCCTATATTTAGAAAAGTATCGAAAAGTGCCAGAAAGTATCGAAATACATTTGGTACCGGGAAATATTGGTGTCTTGACAACACAAGATTTGGGGACCCCTAATATAAATCATAACTGTTATTTTTGCTGCGCCTTATGCACAACTATGTATTACAACTTTTTATTTTGACCAAAAAATCAATACTTTGTAGGAAATGTTGTCAATATGCACAAGGGCACCACAGGCAACTGATAATTCCTTGTGTTTTACAAACCACACTTGACTAATGAAGGCGGATTCCGATTTCTGATAAGAATCTTATCAGCTGCCAAAGAAGCAACCAAATGCTTTTTAATTGAAGCCTCGGAGCAGTGATGCGGGGTATTGATAAGAGGAAAGAAGAAAACAATACACATGCTCACCCAGGGCAGTTTCAGTGACATCCGTTCCATTTTAAGATTCTGCCGTTTTGCCAATTTCCTTGACTGTTGTACAAAAGCTTTTTGGTTGGGATGAGTTAAAGGTGCTGCACATCCTGCAGTCTTCAAGCCAGCACAATCTGTTTGAAATTAGACCAACCACATTAACTTCTCATCTAAGTGATTCTCAAGGATTTCTGCAAGAGTTAGCAATTAAAATATCAGTCTGTTCATTTGGGACTGAGGCAGCGTTAAACAAAAGTCACCATCGCAGTATTGTAGTGTTTGCAGATGACTCCAAAGCACAGAACTCATGTGTGGTCGTCAGGGTTGGCCAGATCCAGGCTTTGTGTGGCCCTAAACAAGATTTAGTTTATGGTCTTTAAAGGGAAACTGCACTTTTTGCCATTTTTTTACAATCATTATGAAAGACATGACAGATGTATTTAGTCAGCCACCGATTGTGCAAGTTCTCCCACTTAAAATGATGACAGAGGTCTGTAATTTTCATCATAGGTACACTTCAACTGTGAGAGACAGAATGTGAAAAAAGAAATCCAGGAATTCACGTTGTCGAAATTTTAAAGAATTTATTTATAAATTATAGTGGAAAATAGGTATTTGGTCAACCATTCAAAGCTCTCACTGATGGAAGGAGGTTTTGGCTCAAAATCTCACGACACATGGCCCCATTCATTCTTTCCTTAACACGGATCAATCGTCCTGTCCCCTTAGCAGAAAAACAGCCCCAAAGCATGATGTTTCCACCCCCATGCTTCGCAGTAGGTGTGGTGCTCTTGGGATGCAACTCAGTATTCTTCTTTCTCCAAGCTCGACGAGTTGAGTTTATACCAAAAAGTTCTATTTTGGTTTCATCTGACCACATGACATTCTACCAATCCTCTGCTCTATCATCCATGTATCCATTTTGGTATAAAATCAATTTGTCGTGTTTGGAGGAAGAAGAATACTGAGTTGCATCCCAAGAACACCACACCTACTGTGAAGAATGGGGGTGGAAACATCATGCTTTGGGACTGTTTTTCTGCTAAGGGGACAGGTCGATTGATCCGTGTTAAGGAAAGAATGAATGGGGCCATGTGTCGTGAGATTTTGAGCCAAAACCTCCTTCCATCAGTGAGAGCTTTGAATGGTTGACCAAATACCTATTTTCCACTATAATTTATAAATAAATTCTTTAAAATTTCGACAACGTGAATTCCTGGATTTCTTTTTTCACATTCGGTCTCTCACAGTTGAAGTGTACCTATGATGAAAATTACAGACCTCTGTCATCATTTTAAGTGGGAGAACTTTCACAATCGGTGGTTGACTAAATACTTTTTTGCCCCACTGTAAATGCAATCAAAAGTCAATTTACAAGGGAACCCAAGGGAGCCGCTCTATTATGCCTATAAAAAACAACCAAACACCTTCATTAATGTTTTATATACACATTGTGTGTGTATGTATATTTATGTGATGTAGTATCGGGTACATTTATAATAATATTTAATATTAACGTACGTTTGTATTTTGATCATTTCAAGCATAAGTTGTGCATTAATTTAAAAAACGCATCTCAACGGTCTCTTTTTTTTTTTTTAACAACATCACTGATTATTACTCATTGCATACTTATTGAGAGCCAACAAACTTAATACAACACCACTTATTGTGGAAGATCTGCTGTCATTAGGATGCCGACTGCAGGATGTTCATATATTCCTATTTAGATGAAGAATGTCTCTTAATCCTTGTGAAGAAGAGGGTGGTAGAACCAACCGTCTTTTCCTGTCGTTCTCGTCTAAACTGGCTGCCAACTTGTTGGACAACGTCCTCATCCTTCTACTATCCAGGTGAGAGGCATGATTTATGATCTAGAATAAAGTTTTACAATAAGGAAATTCGGAAACACCTCACCAGTTGATCATGTCAACATTGGCACACAAGCTTGATCACGGCGCCGCTATAAATAGTTTGTCTGCGTTAGTGCTTATAATCACAGTATCACTAATACTTGGTAATATTCAAGTCAATAAATGTAAATGGAGTATTTTGATGTGTTTTATTGGGTTTTATGGGTGGAATAGAGGACCTCCCATTGGCTTTGCTGTGAGCAGACTTTTAATTACGGTTAGAATGCATTCAAAAAATACATCCATCATTGTGTCTGTCATAATGACTGTGAACGATAAGCAAAATTCCAAAACAAGTGCAGTTCCCTTTTATATTACTTTTTTATTATTATTCAATCTTCAAAGGGCACTTACTTTAAAGCTAACATCCCCGCCTCATATACACACACACTAAGTATGTTTCCATGACCAAAAAAATACAACAAATAATTGAGTCGATTTGACTGAAACTAGCTTTTTTGAACAAATGTAAACCCCTACTAAGGTTTCATTTCCTTCTTCAAAAAGTCTTAGCATATCCAGATGAACAAATCTAAATGTGGTTGTAAACCAGTTCCATCTTGCCAGTTCTGTAAACTGAGCTGTATGTGATTAGGATTTGGCAAATACCGAGGTCAAAACTTGGAGGTCAAAAGGAGCTTTGAAAGGCTGAAATTACGGGTATCCCAGCACCATATAAATAATATTACCTTGAGCATCACAATTAATTTCCAGAATAACAAACTTTTATTGAGGTAGTCCTTGCCAGTATATACTATCTAACATTTTTCACAATCAACATGACTTTGTAACGGCCCATATTTTTACTAATACGCGGAAGTTTAGCGTATTAAACAATTTGGACATTCCTAAAACAACACATTTAAAGCTTTACTACAATTTAAATTATGACAGGGCTTCACGGTGGCAGAAGGGTTAGTGCGTCTGCCTCACAATACGAAGTTTCTGCAGTCCTGGGTTCAAATCCAGGCTCGGGATTTTTCTGTGTGGAGTTTGCATGTTCTCCCCGTGAATATGTGGGTTCCCTCCTGGTACTCCGGCTTCCTCCCACTTCCAAAGACATGCACCTGGGGATAGGTTGATTGGCAACACTAAATTGGCCCTAGTGTGTGAATGTGAGTGTGAATGTTGTCTGTCTATCTGTGTTGGCCCTGCGATGAGGTGGCGACTTGTCCAGGGTGTATTCCTCCTTCCGCCCGATTGTAGCTGAGATACGCGCCAGCGCCCCCCGCGATCCCAAAAGCGAATAAGCGGTAGAAAATGGATGGATGGATAAATTATGACATGGTTTTGAACTCAAAACCCCATGCTTTGCAAAATGAGTAAAAATGACGGGGGCCACGAAACCCACCTCAAATCGGTGGAGGGAAGTTAATTCCCATACTCTAATCCAGTGGTTCTCAAATGGGGGTACGCGTACCCCTGGGGGTACTTGAAGGTATGCCAAGGGGTACGTGAGATTTTTTTTAAATATTCTAAGAATAGCAACAATTCAAAAATCTTTTTATAAATATATCCATCCATCCATTTTCTACCCTTTTGGGGTCGCGGGGGGCGCTGGCGCCTCTCTCAGCTACAATCGGGCGGAAGGCGGCGTACACCCTGGACAAGTCGCCACCTAGTCGCAGCCTTTTATAAATATATTTATTGAATAATACTTCAACACAATATGAATGTAAGTTCATAAACTGTGAAAAGAAAGCAACAATGCAATATTCAGTGTTGACAGCTAGATTTTTTGTGGACATGTTCCATAAATATTGATGTCAAAGATTTCTTTTTTTGTGAAGAAATGTTTAGAATTAAGTTCATGAATCCAGATGGATCTCTATTACAATCCCCAAAGAGGGCACTTTAAGTTGATGATTACTTCTATGTGTAGAAATCTTTATTTAAAATTGAATCACTTGCTTATTTTCCAACAAGTTTTTATCTATTTTTAGATCTTTTTTTCCAAATAGTTCAAGAAAGACCACTACAAATGGGCAATATTTTGCACTGTTATACAATTTAATAAATCAGAAACTGATGCCATAGTGCTGTATTTTACTTCTTTATCTCTTTTATTCAACCAAAAATGCTTTGCTCTGATAAGGGGGTACTTGAATCAAAAAAATGTTCACAGTGGGTACATCACTTAAAAAAGGTTGAGAACCACTGCTCTAATCATTGACAGAGCATAACATAGTAAGGAATACGTTTGGGTAATATTTTATATGAAGTTTCTTGTCATTCAGTAATTTGAAATAGATTTCTTTACGTAAAACCGGTCCCCCCCACAAATCACAAAGCCCTATACACTGTACATCAAACCTGGGCAAACTAAGGCCCGGGGGCCGCATGCGTCCCGTTAAGCTTTTCTATCCGGCCCGCCGGACATTCCCAATCAATTTTTTAGATCTTTAGGACTATGACGTGCAGTGATGTTTTCAAATACCGTAAGTCTTGAACCATACAACATATTTTAATGGCTGGAATCTGCGCTTTTGCATGATTTACTAGTTACTATGGTAATCTCATTAGTTACTATGGTAATCTAATTAGTTACTATGGTAATCTAAGTCACAGCAGCTCAGACGAGGCACCAAGCAGTGTGGGTGGGGAGCGTTTCCACAGAGTGTTGCCAGAGCGTCCAGCCTGAAATGCGGGTGTCAGGGAAACACTTACAAGGAGATTTTTACACCAAAACTAAAGCTTAGTTATGTATCAGATATATTAGACTGTTGGTGTTTTTTGTTATTTTTACCCTTCTCTGTTTGTTGAATTTTTGTTGCCTTTAGCTTGATTGTAAAATATGTTGATCGAGAGGGGGTGTGACGTTCACATGTTGTCAATATTCAGTGTTTTATCGTTCATAGTTAATATTGTAAATGTCAGGCTTGCCACTGACAATTTGTTTGTGTTTTAGTTTTTCCTCTGTGTGTGTTTAGTATTTCCTGTTTTTAGTTCCTGTCAGCGCTGTTAATTTTTCTGTTTCCTGTTTTTTTCGCAGTGCGCTGTTTTCCCTCACCTGCAGCCGATTGGCACCAGGCCACACCTGGTGTCAATCAGACCGCTCATATTTGAACCTGTTTTGTCCTCCAGTCGATTGCTGGATTATTGTCTTGTTGATGTCGCTCTTGTCGTTTCTACCTGTCGTGTTGTGTCATATCTTTTCTTGTCAATGCAGCGCTGCGGTAAGCTATGTTTGATTGCGATTTTTAGCTTACTGCCTTTTGTTCACTGCTTCCAATGTTTGTTTTTATATTACATGTATGACTTCTGTTTCCTGCTCGATTCCTGCTAGCTTCCATGCTAAGCTCCGTTTGTTTTCTAGCTCCCATGATAGCTCTTTTTATTTGTTATCCGCCCACGTGCGCGCTTTTTGTTTGTACCCTTTGTTTGTTTTTTGTCTTAGTGTTTTAAATTAAATCATGTTTTCTCACTCCATGCATGCCTCCATCTCTCCATCTTGGGGTTCGTCACCAACAAACTCTGACAGTAAATCCCACATTCTTTATTTTCATGTACATTCTGGGTGTCTTATTCAGTAAAAAAAAATGTAAATTCCATTCCGTTTTTTAAGACGCTCTGTCATAACATTTTAGCATTCAATCAGACATTATTGTGAGGTTTTGTATTAGTGTTCCTAAAAATAGATATACTGGCCCCAAGGTTCAATTTTTTCTCTACATTTGGCCCTCGCCTCAAAATAATTGTCCAGTCCTGCTGTACATGTTCCTTGTTTAGGGCGGAGCGGGTTTGATCTGCGTGAACAGAATCCGACTGACATGACTACGGTATTATACCAACAACATTTCACATTAATCTCATTCAGGTGAAACCAACATTAGTTTCGTCAGTATAATTTAATGTTAACGTTATGTTGACAGCACAGTACGGATCAAATTATATTTAAGGTAAACGTGGACTCCATTGCGTTATGTTGTCTGGAGTTGTAACGGGCTGTTTATGACCAAAGATCATACATTGAGAGAAGATGATCTACCGAATGCTGATGTTCAACACAAAATACATATGCAGTGTTTCATAGCATCTTGTTTTTGTCACTTCAAAAAATACAGAGGAAATTAAACTGCAAGCAGCGATGGACGGGACCGAGTATATATAGAAGTGGCTGAGGAGAGGGAAGTCTGGGCTTCCCAGATATACAGTAAGTTACAACAACACTACTTTGTATTATATTGTAGTTTTTACCTTCCATAAAGTGTTTACTGACAGGTTTAAGTTAGAACTATATACTACTTTTCATTATAAATCTTGTAGTTTTTAACCTTCCATAACGTGCCTACTGACAGATATAAGTTAGAACTATACACTACTTTGTATCATAAATGTTGTAGTTTTTACCCTCCATAACATGTCTACTGACATATATACGTTAGAACTACACACTACTTTGTATTATGTTGTAGTTTTTACCTCCCATAACGTGTCTACTGACAGATATAAGTTAGAACTACTTTAGCATTATAAATGTTGTAGTTTTTAATCTTCCATAACATGTCTACTGACAGATATAAGTTAGAATGAAAATACATGGGTATGTCTAGTAGCTACTATTAGCAAACAGATAGACCTACCAACTCGGCGCATAAAAAGTGCAGATGGCCTTAAAACGCCACAACAGTCAGGCACCATATGTAAGTACCCAAAATAAAGACTCGACATACACAGATATTCAATCGGAGCAGAAACATAGGAGGAAATGGGATTAAAACCCGATGCTAACCGCCCATTGAAAATACATGGGTACGGCTAGTAGCTACTATTAGCAGACATATAGACTTAGCAACTCGGCGTAATATCTTAACATTGACACACTCCCTCATTGCAACTCGGCCCTGATGGTCGGCACCTATAAGTTTACAATTAATTTTACAATGTTGGACGGTTGTTTTTACGATATGCAGGCAAACGACAACTTTAAAACATACCGGCTTAGCTACAGCACCTGGCAGCCGACGGTATGGAAAAAAACAGAAAAAAAAACCCCGTCTCCCTCACTGTGTCTGCGCACGGCGGGCATCTTTGAAATGGTTTTCAGCGCAGTGGTTCTTTGAAGGCTGTAAAATCAAAATTGTAGCAGTAATAAAAACTTGTTCATTAACGTTTATTCAGAAGGGTTCAATCTCTCTCCTATGGTAGTTTGAAGCCGACACGACAAACACGCTCAGAGGAGATAATGTTTGAAAAAAGGTGACCGGTTTTTACAAAATTTTAGTTTTGAAGGGGGAACTGCAAACTTCCTGTTGATTTTTGCAAAGAGTTGTCAATATATGAAATGTAGGTCTAAATTGAGACCTACATAGAGGTTTTTGTTTCATGTCTCTACGACATTCCTACTGGAAGTTACAGGCAGTTTTGTCTGTTTTCTTCCTGGGAGCAGTTTTGTCTGTACTTTATTCCTAGGGGGTGCTAGAAGGCAAATTTTGAGTTTTGGGGTTAAGTTTTTTTAATTAGATCGCAGTTTTCGCCAGTCCTGATGTGTGTGTCCAGTTTGGTGAGTTTTGAAGCATGTTAAGGGGATCAAATTACAGCTCAAAGAGGCAAAGGTGAGTGTTTTACAAAACTTTTGTTTTGAAGGGGGAATTGCAAACTTCCTGTCTATTTTTGCTGAAGGATGTCAGTGTAGGAAATCTAGGTCTAAGTGAGACCTATATAGAGTTTTTGTTTCATGTCGCTACAACATTCCTACTGGAAGTTACAGGCAGTTTTGTCTGTGTATTCTTCTTAGGGGGCGCTAGAGCGCAATTTTTAGTTTTGGGGTTAGGTTTTTTGATTAAATCGCAATGTTCGCCAGTCCTGATGTGTGTGTCAAATTTGGTGAAGCATGTTAAGGAGGTCAAATTACAGCTCAAAGCTGCGGAATAATAATAAAGAAAGAATAAAACGCTAGAAATTCAATAAGGTCCTCTGTCCCAAAGGGACATTCAGTCCCTAATTAACTTGCTGTCAATGGTAATTACGACCATGGCTGTAAATGCTCCCATCCACCCATCATTGTATCCAGTGTTCCTCACACGTGCCAGTCGGTAATATCAAAGAAGCACAGTAAATGACGCACTCCAAGATCAAAAAAGCTCACAAAATTTACATGTCCATGTCTTTGGTTTCATCAATAATGTTTCTCATCAAGCATTCAAACCAGTGGTGTCTATTTAAGCCTGTTTAGGCATTTTATGAATTTTAATGACATTGTTTTACATAACTGACAAATTGAAATAAAAGAAAACCATCTTCAAATCTTTACCAAAGCCTTGATCATGTGGTCCGCCCCTGGTAATTGTGGCCCTAAACAAGTGTTTATGCGACAGGCCAGCCCTGGTGGTCTTTGTACCTGTAATCCGCCAAGCAACTTACCTATTGAAAGTCATTCCTAACATGTTTTTGCGCCTGCGACTGCTTTTGCAGAACAGTGGCAGACATGAGCCAAAGTTTCCAGGTGCCGATCTTGAGATAAAGCTCAGAAACTGTTTGCGTCAGTCCCCTTGTCATAGCACTTTGAATACTATCAGCACGCTTTCAAGCTTGCCCAAACACACACAGGCATTTTGAGGAACCCCTGGGAGGGATCATTTCAAACTATGCAGGCCCAATCTACAGATCACTGGTCTGAGCCTCAGAGAATAAAAGGGCAGATGATGAGGGGAGAAGGATAAACTCTTCCTGCTCGCTTTATAGTTCCCTCACCAACAGTCATTTCTTTCTCTTAATAAAAGTACTTTGACATTTCTGTTCAAATGCCATTAGTCAAGCATCAGTGATTGTTGACTAAAGTGAAGAGAGTTGTATGTTAGAAAAAAAACAGTCAGGGCAATATGACTTTTCTTGATAACTTTCTGCCACACATCCTCAAAAAATTTGCCATTGCCAGTTCTAAGGTCGGATCAGAAAATTTTGAGGGTTAGGGTAGAGTTAGCAACGCTGTCTTTCAGCAGTCCTTCAGCTCCCTGTACATCTCCCTTGACCTATGCACAGCAGGCTATGCAACATTACCACTATCCTGGGGAACACAGCATCAGACCGTTCTATCATGATGTCACCAACAATGGTGACTGCATGCTGAAGATCCAGGGTACCTGGTTTTATCGTCCTCAGATTCACCGCATCAACTGGTACAGCAACACCAGCACTAGAGCATCACCATCGCCCATATCATGGTTTGTGGGTGCTGGAGAGTCACATTTGAATACCACATTTACCCCAGTGCTAAGCTGGGGGTGGCCCACACACAGTTTACTCACAATTAAGCTACTTGGCTCGACCACATTGCCGATAGGATCAACGACAGCTGGGAACCTTCGGGCATCTTACTGGACCATCAAGGAGCAGAAAGGTTGTCAAGACACGCCAGTTGCTATCCAGCTGTCAATTGCATCGTCTTTTTTGTTTGTTTGCAGAACCTAAGACTGAATTCCAACAATGGAATCCATGCATAAATATTCTCAAAAACCCGTAGTCCAACGCAAGGTGCAAGGTGTGGGCCAAGTGCGAAATGCTGAAGCCATTTTTCACCATCTAAGAGCACACTAGGGGTGCACCTTTTTAACATTGTAGTCAACTGAATGCAATATAGAGTGGCTCCAATCTCCGAGCCGACTGTCGTGTCCAGTTTAACAAATGTGTGCTCCGTTAAAGACGCGGCGCTCTTCTCCATGCACATGGACATTATCGTCAAGGCATTTAAGGGGGAGGATTGCCTCAGGGGCCTCACCAGCTGGGCAAGACAGTTGCTGGCCATCACCCCTGCATGTCATTACCATTTACAATGGGTGTGTTGAGGTTTAAAAATGTTTTTTCCACTTCGGGTGTAAGATTATTTGTGAACATCCGGTGCCTGAAGTAGGCTGTGGTGCTTTCAGCTGCCTCCACAGAAGACGCAACTAGGAGGCCCCTGACTGACCTCATAGCCTCCACTGAAGACTATGGGTGTCTCAAGCTGATATAATCATTTTCATCAGTCCAATATAATAATAAAAAAAAAAAACATGGATCAAATTTTTTCAGCTTACAGCTAAACTCTCCAATATAAACTGCGATAGAAGCAGTCGGACAAAGCATTTACTTGTGAAAACCTGGAAAGTCAGTTAACATCTAAATGTCTTCCAATAAGCACACAAGGGCAGTATAGCTCGGTTGGTAGAGCGGCCGTGCCAGTAACTTGAGGGTTGCACGTTCGATCCCGGCTTCCGCCATCCTAGTCAATGCCGTTGTGCCCTTGGGCAAGACAGTTTACCCACCTGCTCCCAGTGCCACCCACACTGTTTTAATTAGATTTTGGGTTTCACTATGTAAAGCGCTTTGAGTCACTTGAGGAAAAAGCGCTATATAAATATAATTCACTTCACAAGATTGGTATTTTCTTTCTTGTAGTTTAGTCAAGTCATATCCAAAATGTTTTCATGGTAGGCTATAAGCTACGAGGAGCTAGCAGCTGCGCAACTATGCACACAATTGCACACAGCCTAGACATAGGTAATAAGTGTCCTCTATTGATCAATATTGCAGTCTAAAATAGACAAGTATCACATAATTATAGTTGCAAATTATGTACACATACAAAGTCTCTAAGGCAGAAGTGTGTTAGAGAGTATCCGGTATGTCTATGAATGTTCTCATTCATCCAGGTCATTGTCATCTCAGAGCATTCAATTAATTGCAACTGGACTGTTTGGTATGTCTTAGAAGAGAAAAAATATCCGGTAACAAACGTATAACAAACATCTTGTCCATTGCATAACGAAATTAAATGTATTAAATTTTGTGATCACCGGGTGTCGGAAAAAACAATTACCACTCCACTTCAATTTAAAGACAGCACATGTCCATTACAGGCGATTAATGTTACAAATAGAATAGAATAGAATAGAATAGCATACTTTATTGATCCCTGGGGGAAATTCAGCACCACAGTTCGCTCACAATAGACAATAATAATAATATATAATATAATATAATATATATCATATGCCAGTTGTTCTTAACCTTTTTTCAGTGATGTAACCCCTGTGAACATGTTTTTAATTCAAATACCCCCTAATCAGAGCAAAGCATTTTTGGTGGAAAAAAAGAGATAAAGAAGTAAAATACAGCACTATGCCATCAGTTTCTGATTTATTAAGTTGTATAACAGTGCAAAAATATTGCTAATTTGTAGTGGTCTTTCTTGAACTATTTGTAAAAAAAACTTTCAACAAGTTTTGAAATACTTGTTGAAAAATAAACAAGTGATTCAATTATAAATAAAGATTTCCACACATAGAAGTAATCATCAACTTAAACTGCGCTCTTTGGGGATTGTAATAGAGATCCATCTGGATTCATTTCATTTCATTAATTCACAAAAAAATAAATCTTGAACATCAATAATTATGGAACATGTCCACAAAAAATCTAGCTGTCAGCAATGAATATCGCATTGTTGTATTTTTTTTCCTCACAGTTTATGAACTTATATTCATATTTTGTTGACGTATTATTCAATAAATATATTTATAAAGTATTTTTGAATTTCTGCTATTTTTAGAATATTTTTTTAAAATCTCACGTACCCCTTGGCATACCTTCAATTACCCCCAGGGGTATGCGTACCCCCATTTGAGAACCACTGTCATATATTATATATATAATATATGAATACTATATTTTATCATATAGAATTGTTGTTGTTTTTTTGTTGTTGTTGTTGTTGTGCTTGCTAGCATGTTTAATCTTTCCATGTATATATTGTCCTTTGGACCCCCTGTCAAAAGCTTCTTCTAGCTTATTTGGGGGACCCTTTAACGTACCAACATCTTTAAATGATGAAATTCACCACTATTGTAAATGTTATATGGTATTGTGAATAAACTTGTAAAAAAAACAACTTATATTCTACATTTAAATGCAGTCAAGAATGAACATACAGAATGCATTATACAGTCTGATGGCTGTCGGTATGAAAGACCTCCTGTGTCGTTCCGTGTTACATTTTGGGAGTCTGAGCCTTCCACTGAACGTTCTCATTCTCTCCACAAGGTCCGAGTGTAGCGGGTGGGAGGTGTTGTCCATAATGGCTAGGAGTTTTGCTAGACTTCTCCTCTCTGACACCACCGCCAGAGATTCTAGCTCCACTCCCACCACGTTACTGGCTTGTACAGTCTGGTTTGCGTCCCTCACTCCGAGCCCGCCGCCCCAGCAAGCCACGGCGTACAAGAAGGCGCCCGTCACCACCGACTCGTAGAACATCTTCAACATCTTTGTACAGATGTTGATGGATCGTAGCCTCCTGAGGAAGTAGAGGCAGCTCTGTCCCTTCTTGTAGAGGGCCTCAGTGTGTATTGACCCATTCAGCTTGTTGTCGATGTGTACTCCGAGGTATTTATAATCCTCAACCATGTCCACATCCACCCCCCTGATTCAAACAGGGGTCGTTGGAGTTTTCCTCCTCCTTCCACAACCAGCTCCTTGGTCTTCATCACATTGAGCTGGGGGCGGTTCTTTCCACACCATGTGACAAAGTCCTCCACCAGTGCCCTGTATTCCTCATCGTCACAATTTTCAATACACCCCACTATCACAGAGTCATCAGAAATCTTCTGAAGGTGGCAGGACTCTGACTGATAGTGGAAATCAGTGGTGTAGATGGTGAAGAGGAAGGGGGAGAGGACTGTGCCCTGCGGGGCCTCGGTGTTGCTGACCAGCCTGTCAGACAAACAGTCCTGCAGTCGCACATACTGTGGTCTGTCAGACTGGTTATCAACAACCCAGGACACCAGAGGGCCTCCACCTGCATTGTCTCCAACTTCACACCCAGTAGGCCAGGCCGTATAGTATGGAAAGCACTAGAGAAGTCCAAAAACATGACCCTCACACTGCTCGCAGGCTTGTCCAGGTGGGTGTGGGCTCGGTTCAGCAGGTAGATGACTGCGTCCTCCACTCCCAGTCGTGGCTTGTAGGCGAATTGTAGTGGGTCCAGGTGGGGATAGACGGTAGGGCGGAGTTGTTCCACGACCAACCTCTCCATGGTCTTCATGATACAGGAGGTTAGAGCCACTGGCCTGTACTAAGGTGAGAAAAAGGTTAGTGATTTTTTGTTTGTTTAACAAATTTCACTTTATCAAACCTTTTCTTATGTTCCACACTACTAAATAATGAAAGTATGTATGATTCCTGCTGATATAATATCAAATCAACATCAGCCTCGACCTTTACTCATGGCTAAAATGTTAGTATTACATCTTAAGTATTGCATCGAGACACCCCTACTCAGCGAGGATCAGTCAAAGTCAAGATCCAAATGACGTAACTGGTGCAGATTGATTAGATCTAAGCCATTCTTTGTGACATCTTCCTCCCTCGTAATTCAAGTTGGCTTTTGATTTTTGTGTAAACCTTCAAGGTTGACTGGCTTGATTGAAGCTAAATGCTCATAGTTGTTGTCTTTGATATGACCAAGCTTTCCAGGGAACCTCAAATATTTACTGATAAGATAATTTGACTCCCTTCCTCGCGTCACTCTGCAATCTCAGATATGATCCAGCTGGAAGGTCACACCTTACTTTGGCTTCTGCTGCTTCTCCTATAAATGCTACCTTTTTTCTCTGTTTTTTGTACATGCAACTTAATCATACGTTAGGGATAGAATAAAGAGCTCATGTGTGCCACATTTAATCCAGTTGATTTCTGGGGGGTTATTCCAAAGAACTGATTTTTACAAATATGTTTCCACATATTTATGTAAAATACATACAGTAAATATATATATATATATATATATATATATATATATATATATATATTAGGGGTGTGGGAAAAAAACGATTCGAATACGACTCGAATTGTTTACGTTGTGCGATTCAGAATCGATTCTCATTTTTAGAAAATCGATTTATTTTTTATTATTATTTTTTTTAAATCAATCCAACAAAACACTACACAGCAATATTATATCAATGCAATCCAATTCCAAAACCAAACCTGACCCAGCAACACTCAGAATTGCAATAAACAGAGCAAAACTGAGAGGAGACAAACACGACACAGAACAAACCAAAAGTAGTGAAACAAAAATTAATATTATCAACAACAGTATCAATATTAGTTATAATTTCAGCATAGCAGTGATTAAAAATCTCTCATTGACACTATCATTAGAAATTTATAAAAAAAAAAGTGTCACAGTGGCTTACACTTGCATCGCATCTCCTAAGCTTGACAACACACTGTGTCTAATATTTTCACAAAGATAAAATAAGTCATATTTTTGGTTCTTTTAATAGTTAAAACAAATTTACATTATTGCAATCAGTTGATAAAACATTGTCCTTTACAATTATAAAAGCTTTTTTTTTTTAAATCTACTACTCTGCTTGCATGTCAGCAGACTGGGGTAGATCCTGCTGAAATCCTATGTATTGAATGAATACAGAATCATTTTGAATCGGAAAAATATAATTTTTGAATTGAGAATTAAATCGAACAAAATCGATATATTATCGAATCGTGACCCCAAGAATCCATATTGAATCGAATCGTGGGACACCCAAAGATTCACAGCCCTAATATATATATATATATAATGGCTGTCAAACGAATACAAATGTAATCGTGATTAATCACATTTTGTTCATAGGTACAAAAAATGATTCATGATTTAATTTCCCTTCAGGGATTAATAAAGTATGTCTGATTCTGATTAATTCCAGATATACATAATTATTCATCAGTAATAAGTGTACCCTAGACGGATCATTTTCAAGTTTTAACACTATGAACAGAACATTTAATTTCTTTAATGAAATTTATTTGAAACTTTACGCTTTTTAGACAGCTCAACACAGAAAGGACAAACACGATTTAATGACAATAATTAATGGAAAAATGCCTACTGTGTGTTGGTGTCTAACCAAATATTGTATATTGTATAAATACATAATTACTTTTCCTGCTTTAGGAGAACTTGCATTCAGAGGAGGAGCTACATTTCCATGTTTAAAGAACAGTTCCATGCATATATAACACAAAATGTGGATTGTTATGATCATAATTTGATTGTCAAAGATCTTTGGTAATAGCCATCCATCTATTTTCTATTGCTTGTCCCTTTCAGAGCCAAGGTGGGGAGGGTGGGGGGCTAAAACCTATCCCAGTTGTAATCTGTGATATTTCGGGCTGAATAAATGCTTCTGATATTCAGTACATAACATGTTGTATAAGTTAATGGTCTTCATGTTTGAACCTTCCCCATTATATTCAGCCTGCTAATCATTCTGTAATTGAGGACTCCACCAAAACATGTTATAAAATAATTTACACATATTCCTCAACTCATGTATTAGCATTTCTTTTGGTGCTGATATCACAGAATAACATTACAAAACATCTCTGACAAATACGGATGGGTACCTTTCACATTTAAATCAATACAGTACTCTTGGTAACTGGGAATCGATACCGGTGTCAAGCCGTGACATGGAATAGTTTTGCTCCTTCAACGCAGAGGGAATATGGGACAAGCCAGGCGTGAGTTCAGGTACATAGTTATTTATTTATACACTAAAATACAAAAAGGCAAAACAAAGGACTCGCTCGGGGACAGATAATAATCTATACTAAAACTTCAAACAAAAACACCACAATGGCATGACTATCTATAAATAAACAAAAGATACTATCAAAGATACACAATAAACCAAAAACTAGCACTGAGGTAAAAAATACAAAGATCTTACGTGGCGTGGTCGAAAATAGTTAGCAGCGTGGCAAGGCATGAAGGTTGGCAAGGCAAGGTAGGTGCGTGGTCGTGGTGAGTAAGCATTAGCAGTATGCAGGCAAAGTTCCCAGACCGATGAACAGAAAGCAAATGACTTAAATAGTAGCTGTGGTAATGAGAAACAGGTGCGGGGCTGAGGGCAGGGGCGTGACTAGGAGAACAGGTGGAAACTAATGGGTTGCTTTGGAAACAAACAAAACCAGGAAGTGCAAAACGTGAAACAAGAGTGCAAAAAACAAAAACATAACATGATCAAAACATAAATCCAGATTAACAGGCATGACAACCGGTACTCAATACTACCAATTTTTGGTACTTTTGTGTGTGTTCATGTGATAAAATGTTTTTATTTGTGTAATAATGAAATCTTAAAGTGTTTGAATGTAACTTATATATTTCTCTTTGACGATCAATCATCAAATATATCAAAATGATATCCAATTGTTTGCAATTGTTTTGCAAATTTCTTCAACATAAAAACACTTAACTATAACAGTGCAGTCATTTTCTTAGTATTGCACAAAATAAAACTTGGATTCATGTACTGCTTTCTTTTTCCATCTGGAAAATATGTGACGGGGGTTCATGAAGGTGATTAACTTAAAAACAAATGAGCAAAAGAGAATGGAGAAAAATACAGACCATTTTTTTTTCAACAGTATGAAACTACAAATGAGAGTTAGACCAAATTTTTACATTAATATTACAAAGTACAGTACAAGGAACCCGGCTGATTATGATAGCTATTGATAGTTAAAATGCAAAGCTGACATATTTTCAGACCGTAGACTTTATACCTGGAGCAGACGTAGAGGATGATGATGTCTGTGTTATTGTCACCAAATGTTGACGCCATTTCTTGTTGGTTGCAGCTGAGTCGCTAAAGGTGTCAAATGCAGTAGTTGCAGTCGTACATCTAACGTTCTGCACTCTTCAGCCATTAGAAAAATCCTGTGTTTAACCAGGTGCTTCCTCAGTAAGTATTGATTTTGTCCTCACAAAAGAAACAAGCATAATCTGCATCAGCTTCAGCATAGTATTTGGAAAAGGCGAGCCACACTTAATATTTGGCATGGTTGTATTGTTGTCATGGCCCTGCGATGAGGTGGCGACTTGTCGAGGGTGTACGCCGCCTTCCGCCCGATTGTAGCTGAGATAGGCACCTGCACCTGCACCAAAGGGAATAAGCGGTTGGAAATGGATGGATGATTGGGTTGTTGTCATGAAACGTTGATGGGTCGCAAAATTACTAAGAGCATGTCCGCTTCAAAATCCCCTGTTTTCTTCTCAAGTGCCAGCAAGTACTTGTCACTGCAAGTGCTAATTCAAACAGATGTGACATCACGCGCAACCCAGGCACCGAAACATGGCACCACTGGATCTTACGTGAGTAAGTAGCAGCTGTTTTCGGTCCGTGCCAAAAAAGTACAGGATCCGGTGCCCATCCCTTCTGACAAAGTATATCGTAGTGTAAGACATTTTTATTTTGTAAATGTAGTTAAACCCACAAAAGGGAAAAGCGGTAGAAAATGGATGGATGGATGTCCGATTACACTTATAAGAGGGCAGCACAATGGAACAGGGGTTAGTGCATGCGTCTCACAATACGAAGGTCCTGAGTAGTCCTGGGTTTAATCCCGGGCTCGGGATCTTTCTGTGTGCGGTTTGCATGTTCTCCCCGTGACTGCGTGAGTTCCCTCCGGGTACTCCGGCTTGCTCCCACCTCCAAAAAACATGCACCTGGGGTTGATTGGCAACACTGAATTGGCCCTAGTGTGTGAATGTGAGTGTGAATGTTGTCCGTCTATCTGTGTTGGCCCTATGATGAGGTCGGGACTTGTCCAGGTTGTACCCCGCCTTCCACCCGAATGCAGCTGAGATAGGCTCCAGTACACCCCGTGATCCCAAAAGGGACAAGCGGCAGAAAATGAATGAATGGATGGATGGATAGTTAAACCGGATGTATAGTGTAGTTCTTTAATTTTGAAACCGGAAATGTCATTGGTTTGAGAAAGTGTCTTGACATGTTTTGATGTCTGATTGACTGTTTGCAATAAGAAAAAGTCTCCTTTCAACTTCCTGCCGACCGTCTTCCATTTCTGTTGAGCTTTTATGTCATCTTACTTACTAAATCAGGCACTTTAGTGGGGCTTGGCGTGAAGCAGATGCAGGTGCTAAACTTGGAGCAGGTGCAGGTGCTAACCTAGGAGCAGGTGCTAACCTCGAAGCTGGTGCAGGTGCTAGCCTTGGAGCAGGTGCTAACCTTGGAGCAGGTGCAGGTGCTAACCTTGAAGCAGGTGCATGTGCTAGCCTTGGAGCAGGTGCAGGCGCTAACCTTGGAGCAGGTGCAGGTGCTAACCTTGAAGCAGGTGCAGGTGCTAGCCTTGAAGCAGGTGCAGGTGCTAACCTTGGAGCAGGTGCAGGTGCTAACCTTGAAGCAGGTGCAGGTGCTGGCCTTGGAGCAGGTACAGGTGCTAGCCTTGGAGCAGGGGCAGGTGCTGGCCTTGGAGCAGGTGCTAGCCTTGGAGCAGGAAGGGTCGCTAGCCTTGGATCAGGAAGTGTTGCTAGCCGTAGAGCAGAATCAGGAAAGATTGCTAGCCGTGACTTTGGCAGAGGTGGCCTCGCTGGAGGTTGTGGTTTAACATGCCGAAAAACTGGTGGTGGTGGCCGGGTCGGAGGTTGCTGCCTGGCTGGGCGTTGCTGAGCCACCGCACTAGCAAAGCCCCCCCCCCCCCCCCCCCCTAGAGTTTGGGGGAACGACGCATCCTGACGGCGAAGCGAAGCCATTTTGGCTGGCCCCCGTCTTCGCCGGCGCATCTCCATCTCTTCGTGGTCAGCTGCGGGTAAACTGACGGTTGGCTTCATTCGATCAAGGCGAGGGTCGACTTAAAGCAGTTCGTTCTCCTGGAATGCAACACTGCCGACTCTGGACGAAGGCGTGAACGTAGGATTTGATTTATTTAACATAAATCACCCAACTACCAAAATACAAGCAAACAACAAAAAGGCAAGCGTGCCTAAAACACGTGAAGCTAGGACTTGACTATGGCATAGAATGAACAAAGCTTACTTGGCATAAACGTGACGCAAACAATGAAGCCAGGACAAGTGATCAACAAAGGAAGGCTTAAATAGTGTCTCTTGATTACAAACAGGCGTGTCCCGAACGCAAGAGGGAGCTGAAAATCATAAGTTACCATGGTGACTAAACTCAGGAGGTGCACAAACAGGAACTAAAGGAGTCCTAAACACACAGAAAATAACAAAAACATAATCCAGACCACCGATCATGACAGTTATAATGTAATAAGCGCTTATTTTTCTGTTGTTTGGATACTTTACATTAGTTTTGGGTGATTATACGAATTTGGATTTTGATCCAATATCAAGTACTTGCAGTGTCATACATTGGTCAAACTTAATTCAAGTTATTCTGTCTAGAGGGACATATCACTTGATTTTTTGCGATAATCTCCATTCAAGATGATCCCCTGGTGGCCTCCGAATGGACTGGACTCTCACATTAATAACAGTATCCTCTCGGCATCCATTGCACCGCTCACCCAGGGTGAAATACTAATTTAATCATTGTATTATTGACTACATACGGTTCTTGTCCTTGGTATTGTTACAGTCGATACTCATTTCTTACCAGTGTTGGTCATCATACCTTAAAGAAGTAATTAGTTTCAGTTACAAATTTCTTCACCCAAAAAGTAACTGAGTTGGTAAGTTGGTTACCTCATCCGTTACTCAGCAAAGTAGATGTGACGTTATTTTTCATTTTGTTATTGCATTCATTCGATAACATCTGTAACGTCAAAGATGTTTGTATTAACCAATTGTAGAATAAAAACACTTTATAAGATTTTAGAAAATTTGGTATTCATCTGAGCTCAATAGATCGCAGTGTTCCATATGATATGCATGGAATTATAAATGTATATATATAAAAAAAAAATTCTGTGAAGTAACATCTTTAAATACTGAAAGTACAAAACCCAATATGTTACCAAAAATGCAAACTTTGTTAAAAAGACACATAGGAACATGTGGCCTTTGAGTATTGCAATTGGGCAGCACGAAGGAAGAGGGAGTAGTCTGTGTGCCTCACAATACGAAAGTCTTGGGTTCGATCCTAAACTTGGGATCTTTCTGTGTGGAGTTTGCATGTTTTCCCCGTGGTTGTTTGGGTTCCCTCCGGGTACTCCGGCTTTCTCCCACCTCCAAAGACATGCACCTGGGGATAGGTTGATTGGCAACACTAAATTGGCCCTAGTGTGTGAATGTGAGTGTGAATGTTGTGTGTCTATCTTTGGTGGCCCTGCGATGATGTGGCGGCTTGTCCAGGGTGTACTGTGCCTTCCGCCCAAATGCAGCTCGGATAGGCTCCAGCACCCCCCGCCCCCCCATACAGGAGAAGCGGTAGATAATGGATGGATGGATGTATTGCAATTCTCTACAACTGTAAATCAAAATAGAGCCTGAAAGAACTTTTATAACATTCTTACCAAGTTTTAAAGGCCTACTGAAATGAGATGTTCTTATTTAAACGGGGATAGCAGGTCCATTCTATGTGTAATACTTGATCATTACGCGATATTGCCATATTTTAGCTGAAAGGATTTAGTAGAGAACATCGACGATAAAGTTCGCAACTTTTGGTCGCTAATAAAAAAGCCCTGTCTTTACCGGAAGTCGCAGACGATGACGTCACCTGTTGAGGGATCCTCACATATTCACATTGTTTTTAATGGAGGCCTCCAACAAAAAGAGCTATTCGGACCGAGAAAACGACAATTTCCCCATTAATTTGAGCGAGGATGAAAGATTTGTGTTTGAGGATATTGATAGCGACGGACTAGTAAAAAAAAAAAAATCAAGTTAAAAAAAAAACTACGCAATTGCATTGGGACGGATTCAGATGTTTTTAGACACATTTACTAGGATAATTATGGGAAATCCCTTATCTTTCTATTGTATTGATAGTGTTTTAGTGAGTTTAATAGTACCTGATAGTCGAAGGGTGTGTCCACGTGTGTCTTGAGGCCAGTGTCTGATGGAAGTTGACGGCAACTGTATGGACGGCACAAGCTCAGTAGGTGTCACCGAATTTTGTCACCGAAAACTTTCGGGATCCATGTTCGCTTGACCGCTCTGATCCATAGGAAAGCTTCACCTTCGGGAATTTTACACAAGGAATCACCGTGTGTTTGTGTGGCTAAAGGCTAAAGCTTCCCAACTCCATCTTTCTACTTTGACTTCTCCATTATTAATTGAACAAATTGCAAAAGATTCAGCAACACAGATCTCCAAAATACTGTGTAATTATGTGGTTAAAGCAGACGACTTCTAGCTGTGTGTGTGTGCAGCGCTAATATTTCCTTACAGTCCGTGACGTCACGCGTACACGTCATCATTCTGCGACGTTTTCAACAAGAAACTCCCGGGAAATTTAAAATTGCAATTTAGTAAACTAAAAAGGCCGTATTGGCATGTGTTGCAATGTTAATATTTCATCATTGATATATAAACCATCAGACTGCGTGGTGGGTAGTAGTGGGTTTCAGTAGGCCTTTAACATAACATGCGTTTAAGAAGAAATTTCAAAATGTTTCTGGATTACATTCTGATTGTAAATTTCATTTTTGAACAAATGTTGGGGTATTTTCTTAAGCTAATTTTAATAATGCAAGTAAGAAATCACCTGGGTATTCATGATTATTCAAACTCCAAAATGTAATAAATCAGATCAAAAAAAGAATCAGTTGACAGCTCTAATATATGTAAATATCCATCCATCCATCCATTTTCCTACCGCTTATCCTTCTCGGGGTCGTGGGGGATGATCAAGAATTGTTTGTTCTACCAGGAATGCACTGTCTCCCTGGCTGCAAGCATTTGAGCGTGGAGTTGGCTTTTTCAGCAGCCATGTTGGCCATGTCATGTTGGCATGTGTGGATGTGAGGTGCCATTTCAGTTGCTTGAGGCAAATGTTGAAAAACACTTTTTCTCTGGACATAGCGTGCAAATTACATAAACATTCTTGCCTTTAATTTAAATGAGCGATACTTTCCGTTAGAGAACGCTACCTTTGAAATTCCCTGGCTGCCGTTCATCGCAATGATCGCGGGTCATGTTGTGTGTCAGTCAGAGCGTGCAGTAAAACCGTGTGAGCTGGGCATGATCTGCCCACCCAGCTGATCATCATCCCCACACCTGCACTCCCTGCAGGCAGCTGATGTGTGGCTGAAACCTCACACCTTGCGCTTCATTCAATCCAGCTGTCGTAATGAGCCACTGCACATTTTCAGTAACGGGACAATAAATAATCAGATTTCTTGTTACTGAAAAAAATAATGCTGTTAGTAACACCATTATTACCAACACTGTTCTTTACATTCAGGGGTGCTAGCTTGATGTTAGCGGTTAGCTTTTCTATCCTCCTACGGCAGGGGTCAGCAACCCGCGGCTCTTTGCCCACTCTGATGTGGCTCAGCTGCATGATCGCCGAACCCCCGATTGTTACGGGGGGATTCCGGAATTCGGTGCCTCTCCCGGACATAACCCGGGGTCAACATTCTCCAGTTTTCACTCGGACTACAATATTTAGGGCGTGCCGTGATGGCTTTACTTTTAACGTCCTCTACAACATGTCATCGCGCCCGCCTTTACACCATGCTATCTGTGTGCCGGCCGAAAGCATGCATCTCACTGCTTCTATCGTCACACATACGAGATTGCAAGGCATACTTGGTGATACAGGTTACACTGAAGGTTGTGATATATACAACTTTAACACTCTTACTAATATGCGCCAAACTGTGAACCCACACCAAACAAGAATGACAAACACATTTCGGGAGAGCATCCTCACAGTAACACAGCATAAACGCAACAATTACCCAGAAATCAATGCATCCCTGATTCTTCCAGACTATATTATACACCCCCGCCCACCTCAACCGACGCACAGGGGGGGTGGGGCGTTTGGTGCTAGCGGGGTAGCGGGGTGTATAACATCGCCTGGGAGAGTCATGGATGCATGGATTTCTGGGTAATTGTTATGTTGTGTTTATAATGTGTTACTGTGAGGATGTTCTCCCAAAATGTGTTTGTCATCCTTTTTTGGTGTGGGTTCACAGTGTGGCGCATATTAGTAAGAGTGTTAAAGTTGTTTATATCACAACCATCAGTGTAACCTGTATCGCCCAGTATGCCTTGCAATCTTGTCAGTGTACCTGCGGAAGCCACATACAACATGTTACTGGACTGGCAAGCTGTCAGTACGTGTTGTAGAAGCGTCAAAGGCAGTTTCTCCATAGCACACCCTTATTATGGTTATCTGGGTGACCACCAGAAGATATTCACGAGAATTGATGCGGCTCCCATTGTCTTCGTTATTTTGTGAAACGGGTCAAAATGGCTCTTTGAGTGGTATAGGTTGCCGACCCCTGTCTTACGGTGTGTAGTAAAGCATTTGTAGCTATTCCTCGTCCTGCAGGGATTGTACTTGTAAGGAACTTACTTCATTTGTCGCTATGGAGACGAGGATTAATTATTTAGATGTAGCCAAAACACTGTGGACGGACGTTAACTGTGAGTTAGCTATGTTTTTAAAATGTATCCACCTTTGTCGTTAGTTTTTAAGCCCAAATACATTACTTTTGCCTCTTTTTTCTCCACACCTTTTTCGCTTGCAAGTGCTGTATGCGTGTGTTAACTCGCGACATGCGCGGCTCATATTACCTGCAATGTCACCACGTTGTTGAATCATGGGATGATAAAAAAAGTACCGTTATTTTTCACAGGCAGGATTGAACCTTTTTTTATTTTTGAATCATTAGTACCGCGTTACTCTATTACCGTTTTATTTAGTCGCTAACAAACATTTGTCCAACCAATCATATTAAACACAATTTGCACAACATCGGCCTTTTGTGAACATACCATTCACACGTTTCATATCGTTTTCGCACAATATGCAGAACACGTTTAAAGTTAAAGTAACACTGATAGTCATACACACACTAGGTGTGGTGAAATTCTTCTCTGCATTCGACCCCTCCCCTTGTTCCACCCCCTGGGAGGTGAGGGGAGCAGTGAGCAGCAGTGGTGGCCGCGCTCGGGAATCATTTTGGTGATTTAACCCCCAATTCCAACCCTTAATGCTGAGTGCCTAGCAGGGAGGTATTGGGTCCCATTTTTATAGTCTTTGGTATGACTGGGTTTGAACTCACGACCTACTGATCTCAGGGCAGACACGCTAACCACAAGGCCATTGAGCAGGTTTAAAGCATTTCCAAAATGCTTACATTTTCTTAACAGACAAGCTATACCTACCAACAAAATTAGGCACGTTTTACAATTATTTATGAATGTTTGTTGACACACACCATCCCGCGATACCAAAAACAATATTCCAAACCTTAGATACAGTATACAAACCTCTGCTTCGGCAATGATATCAGTTCAAAAACAATATATCTCAGCTAATAGTAAACAAACAACTGAATATTGACACACATCTGATTTAAATTGGGTAATTTGGGCCTACTTAGGCTAATTCTAATCTGGTTTAGACTCAGTGGCAGTGATCAGGAGGACTTTGAGGACTGATTTTTCTGCAAACAGAAACTGAAAAACACAAACACTGTAATGTGGTAACTGACTATGAAAATTGTACCTACCCCTCTTTTTTGGAATGTAGACCTTTTACCCTTATCTCAGGCTTTACATACTCATATTTTCCCTATATTCATAGGGTGCATTCCTGGGTAGATGTATGCGTAAGAGGAGTAGGGATGGGGTTAATCATTTTGCAATGCGGTCTGCTGAGAAAGATGTAAAATGTCACTACATAGCAACCAAAACTGTGTTCAAAGTTGGTGTGGAGGGAGGTGTGGCTAGCACTGCCTGCAGGAGCAAAGGTCACCGCCTCTGTCCATGGTGCTGAGGACAGAGCACCATCAGATGGGGGTGTGGCAGTGCCAACGGCGAAACACAGCTGAACAAGTGATTAGATTTCCCAGGTGGTACGAGTTGTCTAATCGCCTGTTGTCTTTAACAGTAGCGGTCGGGAACAGCAGGAGAAGAAAGACTTTTGAGAGACTGAAAAGCCAAAATAGCGAAAACTATTGATGTGCATTAAAACTTTGTTCAACTCTGGACGCCGGTCTCCTGTGACGTGGGTGATCAGCAGAACCGCTAGGAAGTGACTTTCACAGTTGGATTCGCCACAAAACACATTTTAAGATATTCAACTTTCTCTGCCAACTAGCGGATAAAGTGGAAAGTGCATGCCCCAAATTCGTCACCTGTCATGTGTCAGGTAAACTGCAACGAATGGAGGCATATAAATCCCCTTCCTACTGTATAATCTGACGTTCACCAATTTACAAAAGAGTTGGTTGTTTTTACTTTATCCTATCACTCAGAGTCCGGACTGTCATGTAACCTTAAATCCATCCTTTGAGAAACTCATTTAAACACATAGAAAAGAAAAAAAAGAATCACCTTTAGTCGTGACTGGGGATGATGCATCGGTCTGCAGTGAAAGAAACGTTTGATAGTCGATACATACAGCAACAAAAAAAAAACAATATCACAGTCACGTATCGCATGACCTCAGCCCACATTGCGCTGTGTTGTGAGCAGTGAGGTATTTCAAGGACAAAAGGTGAAAACAAAGAGTCTTTTATAGACCTCCAGCAGTTGCTCTGTAGAGCAAAGAGGTATTAAAAGCTTGCTAGGGAGAGTTAGTCCCAAAAGAAAGCATAAACAGGTTTAGCGCCAACAACTTGACATGTAGGCCACATGTCTTTAAGGTGAGCCAATCTGGGCCACTGTCTGGAACGTCTTCAGTCCTAACCTCGTTTACCTCATCTGTTTGTCCGGTAAGCAGTGAGGAAAGTCGGACGCCCTCATTTAACCTTCTTAAGACGTGAGGTCACTCACCTACCTGGCACAGCGCCGCTGCTGGCGCAAGGAAGGGAAAACATTGTGACACTGCAAAATAAGAAGCAAACATTCGGGCACCACCTTACAGTGCAGCAGGGGACACGGACATTATGCATCCTGGGAACCTGAAAAATCACATTTTAAATCGTAAGAAGCCATGGTGCTTAAAAAAAAGTGTTTAAAATGTGTTGTATACAGCATGGGTCATTAACATTATCCAGGTCAAGGACCAGCAAAATGATGGAGAATAACTGCCGGTCTATTTCCATCCATCCATTCTCTTCCGCTTATCTGAGGTCAGGTTTATATATTGTTTGGTTGTCAAATGTTAAAGTTGTATTATTAAATAGAGGTCTCGCCTCGATTACTGTAACGTATTATTTTCGGGTCTCCCCATGTCTAGCATTAAAAGATTACAGTTGGTACAAAATGCGGCTGCTAGACTTTTGACAAGAACAAGAAAGTTTGATCACATTACGACTATACTGGCTCACCTGCACTGGCTTCCTGTGCACTTAAGATGTGACTTTAAGGTTTTACTACTTACGTATAAAATACTACACGGTCTAGCTCCAGCCTATCTTGCCGATTGTATTGTACCATATGTCCCGGCAAGAAATCTGCGTTCAAAGGACTACGTCTTATTAGTGATTCCCAAAGCCCAAAAAAAGTCTGCGGGCTATAGAGCGTTTTCCGTTCGGGCTCCAGTACTCTGGAATGCCCTCCCGGTAACAGTTCGAGATGCCACCTCAGTAGAAGCATTTAAGTCTCACCTTAAAACTCATTTGTATACTCTAGCCTTTAAATAGACTCCCTTTTTAGACCAGTTGATCTGCCATTTCTTTTCTTTTTCTCATATGTCCTACCCTCCCTTGTGGAGGGGGTCCGGTCGGGTGGCCATGGATGAAGTGGCTGTCCAGAGGCGGGACCCAGGATGGACCGCTCGTCCAGAGTCGGGACCCAGGATGGACCGCTCGCCTGTGTATCGACTGTGTCACGATCCGGTAATGCGGATCGTTTATTGTTTTGCCGCTTATATGTCTTTGTTCATGTTTAGTTCTGGACTCTGCCGATTCCTTGTGTTTGAGCACTTCCCCGTTTGTTTAGTCACCATGGCAACGTTTTGTGCTCCTCCTCACGGGCTCCTGTCACACCTGTTGTTGATTATCATTTGTGTATTTAAGCCCACCTGATTCCTCAGTTCGTCCTCGGTCCATTACTTGCTTTTCGCAACACGTCACGTTTTGTATCCTTCTGCCCTCGATTATTTTGTGCTAAGTTCCGCCTTAGCTTCACGTGCGTGTGGCACGTCGTTTAATGTTTTCTGTTTCCTGCTACGTTTTTAGCATTAGCTTTCCGTGCATTGGCACGCGCTTTGTTTTTCTCCTTTTTTGCACCAGTGTTCTTTTGTTTTATTATATTAAAACATATTCTTACCTGCAATCCTGCTGACTGGTAGTGTGTGCATCCACGAAGTGGCAACTCCGCGCAACAAGTGCGCCGAACGCGTGACAGAATGGACCGAGCCAAAAGCCACTTCGCACTCCTCCAGCCCCAGCAAGAACAGGTGTTCCTCTCCGATGAGGAAAAATCGGAGATCTTCTGGGAGCTCCGAGCAGACTCTTGTCCATGGGAGAGCGAGGACGACATTGAGCTGCCGGAAGAGGATCTCCCGGCCGAAGCAGTGGTGGCCTGGGAGCTATTCATGGCGAGGATAGCGGACGCGGAGGAACGCTTTCGCTCCCAGTCTCAAGCCACCCCGACATTCCCCTCAGCGCGCTGTACGCCGCGCGGTGACGTCACACCACCCAGGAGGAGAGCACTCCAGCGGCGGCCAGGCGCCGCGCAGGGGCGTGCACAAAAGGAGTGCAGGGCTTTCCCCTCAGCAGCGACTGCCAGGTGCTTTCCATGTGGCTTTTCTTCCCCGGCACCTGCTGTAAATCTGCCTGAGGGACGCGTGCGGCGCACACGCACAAGGCCAGCTCCCAGGCTTCCAAGCGCCCACCATCCCATGCCCTCGACTGCCTCCAAGCTCGCACAAGACCCCCCCCCACCAACTCCATCTGGCATCTGGAATCTGCTTCCTGAGGGGGGGGGCAAGGCTGATGGCGTGTCAGTGGCACAGGCGGACCTCCTTCCATTGAGGTTGCTGCCTGCCTTGCCGCTGGCTCCGCCCGCGTCAACAGACAAGCCACCTGCCCCAGTGCCAGCACCACGTCAACCTCCAACGCCAAGTCCATGGCTAAGGCTAATCCCAGTACAGGCACCACGCCAACCTCCCACGCCGGCACCACGCCAACCTCCCACGCCGGCACCACGCCAACCTCCCACGCCGGCACCACGCCAACCTCCCACGCCGGCACCACGCCAACCTCCCACGCCGGCACCACGCCAACCTCCCACGCCGGCACCACGCCGGGCTCGACCTCAACGTCCAAGTGCAAGCCGGCCTCCGAGTCCAAGTCCAGGTGCAAGCCGGCCTCCGAGTCCAAGTCCAGGTGCAAGCCGGCCTCCGAGTCCAAGTCCAGGTGCAAGCCGACCCCCGAGTCAAGGTCCAAGCCGACCCCCGAGTCAAGGTCCAAGCCGACCCCCGAGTCAAGGTCCAAGCCGACCCCCGAGTCAAGGTCCAAGCCGACCCCCGAGTCAAGGTCCAAGCCGGCCCCCGAGTCAAGGTCCAAGCCGGCCCCCGAGTCCGAGTCCGAGTCCAAGCCGGCCCCCGAGTCCGAGTCCGAGTCCAAGCCGGCCCCCGAGTCCGAGTCCGAGTCCAAGCCGGCCCCCGAGTCCGAGTCCGAGTCCAAGCCGGCCCCCGAGTCCGAGTCCGAGTCCAAGCCGGCCCCCGAGTCCGAGTCCAAGCCGGCCTCCGAGTCCGAGTCCGAGTCCAAGCCGACGTCCAAGCCAACGTCCAAGCCCAAGCGGGCCTCCAAGTCCAAGCCGACGTCCAAGCCGACGTCCAAGCCGACGTCCAAGCCCAAGTCGACGTCCAAATCGGCCTCCCAAACGACGCCCGAGTCGACGTCCAATACGACGCCCGAGTCGAGGTCGATGTCGGCGCCCGGGTCCACGCCGAGCATCAGGTCCGGAACCGCGCCGGGCGCATCTCCCTCCACGTCGGATGTGGGTGTGGCCATGCCCAGGTCGTCCTCCACGCAGGGCGCTTCCACCTCCAGGGGTGTGGCCGTACCCCGGGCGTCCTCCTCAGCGGGTGCTTCCACCCCCACGCCGGCCACGGTGGTGGCCCTTCCCAGGGCGTCCTCCCCGTAGGACGCGCCCTGGCCCTCGTCAGCCACGGATGTGGCCTCTGCGGGCCCGCCCGCCTAGACTTTTGTGGTGGCGGCGTCCCACCCGCCGCCGCTGCCTGTGGTGTCCTTGGTGGAGTCAAGGATGCAGGACTTGTCAGCCCTCCACCAGGTCCTCCCTCCGCCCTCCCTTCTCTGTTGGACTGTCTAGTTGTAGGGGGGGTTTGTACTTCGGGATTTTTGGGGCATCTGGGATCTGCCCCTTGGGGGAGGGGTAGTGTCACGATCCGGTAATGCGGATCGTTTATTGTTTTGCCGCTTATATGTCTTTGTTCATGTTTAGTTCTGGACTCTGCCGATTCCTTGTGTTTGAGCACTTCCCCGTTTGTTTAGTCACCATGGCAACGTTTTGTGCTCCTCCTCACGGGCTCCTGTCACACCTGTTGTTGATTATCATTTGTGTATTTAAGCCCACCTGATTCCTCAGTTCGTCCTCGGTCCATTACTTGCTTTTCGCAACACGTCACGTTTTGTATCCTTCTGCCCTCGATTATTTTGTGCTAAGTTCCGCCTTAGCTTCACGTGCGTGTGGCACGTCGTTTAATGTTTTCTGTTTCCTGCTACGTTTTTAGCATTAGCTTTCCGTGCATTGGCACGCGCTTTGTTTTTCTCCTTTTTTGCACCAGTGTTCTTTTGTTTTATTATATTAAAACATATTCTTACCTGCAATCCTGCTGACTGGTAGTGTGTGCATCCACGAAGTGGCAACTCCGCGCAACAAGTGCGCCGAACGCGTGACAGACTGGGGACATCTCTGCGCTGCTGATCCGCCTCCGCTTGGGATGTTTTCCTGCTGGCTCCGCTGTGGACGGGACTCTCGCTGCTGTGTTGGATCCGCTTTGGACTGGACTCTCGGGGCTGGGTTGGATCCACTATGGATTGAACTTTCACAGTTTCATGTGAGACTTGCTCAACATCCATTTCTTTTGGTCCCCCATATGTGGTCCTCGCCAAGGTTCTTAGTCATCATTGTCACCGACGTCCCACTGGGTGTGAGTTTTCCTTGCCCTTATGTGGGCCTACCGAGGATGTCGTAGTGGTTTGTGTTGTGGTTTGTGCAGCCCTTTGAGACACTAGTAATTTAGAGCTATATAAGTAAACATTGATTGATTGATATAATAAAAAATAATACATAATTAAAAATAATCAATAAATCAATAATTCAATCAAAGTTTATATCTATAGCCCTAAATCACGAATGTCTCAAAGGGCTGCACAAGCCACAACGACATTTTTATTGGGACGGCGTGGCGCAGTGGAAGAGTGGCCGTGCGCAACCCGAGGGTCCCTGGTTCAAATCCCACCTAGTACCAACTTCGTCACGTCCGTTGTGTCCTGAGCAAGACACTTCACCCTTGCTCCTGATGGGTGCTGGTTGGTGCCTTGCATGGCAGCTCCCTCCATCAGTGTGTGAATGTGTGTGTGAATGGGTAAATGTGGAAGTAGTGTCAAAGCGCTTTGAGTACCTTGAAGGTAGAAAAGCGCTATACAAGTACAACCCATTTATTTATTTATTATCCTCGGCTCACATCCCACTTCAGGGCAAGAAAAAACTCAACTCAATAGGATGACTATGAGAAACCTTGGAGGGGACTGCAGATGTGGGAGCCCCCGGGGCGACTGGTGCAATGGACGTCGAGTGGATCTAGCATAATAGTGTGAGAGACAAGTCCGTAATAGATCTAAAATAATAGTAAGAGAGTCCAGTCCATAGTGGGGCAAGCAGGGAATCATCTTGAGTGGAGACCAGTCAGCAGCGCAGAGACATCCCCAAATGATGCACAGATGAGTGGTTCACCCTAGGTTATATTACGTTACATTAACATTGTCCGAGGTCACATTGTTATGGGAGACGCACTGCATCCTGTCAGTAAGATAGGAGTTAAACCAAGACAAGGCTAAGTCTGACATACCAATATGTGTTTTGATACACTCTAATAAAATATTATGATATACATATATATAAATACTGTATACAATTGATCAATAAGCAATTACATTTAATTTCAAATAAGAGCATTAAATATAATAGAAAATAGTAGAACAAAAATTAGGAACCTAAAAATAGTTTAAAATATTCACTAAAAAGCCTGATTAAAAAGGTATGCTTTTCATCTTTTTTCAAATTTAGATATCAATGGTCTCGCAAGGCTCTCTCTCCGTCAGGCTATTCAACAGGTGCGCCATAGCGGCTGAAATCCGCATCATCATGGGTCTTTGTTCAGTTATTTAATAAAGATAGAAGATTGATGCCAGAAGACCTCAGGAGCTTTTTGTAAGAGCATAAAATATGGGTAATCTCCTGAAAATTTGTAAAAAAATAAATAAATAAAATAATTGGCTTTTTGTTCACTACAAACTCTCGCCATCTACTCACTTTTATACAATTTTATAGCAGTTTGTGTATTTAATGCATTGTATTGTTTCCTCTGGAGGAACCCCCAAATATTTGTTGGTTGGTTGGTAGGTTAATTTGTTTTTCAAAGATGTATAGAATTTCAATATGATACATCAGATGTTTTAGATATTTTTGTTTCTAACATGTCTGAAAAGGAGTAGGATGAAGCAAAGCTTTTCCCACTTCATAGCAATTACTTAGTCAAAGTTAAAGTTAAAGTACCAATGACTGTCACACACACACTAGGTGTGGTGAAAGTTGTCCTCTGCATTTGTTCACCCCCTGGGAGGTGAGGGGAGCAGTGAGCAACAGCGGTGGCCGCACCCGGGAATCAACTAACACGTATGTTCACTTCCTGTTCTCAATTTGTAACACAACTTACATCAATTACTTGTAAATGATATTATTATTATGAAATATATGATTTCTAAATATGGCAAACATTTAAATAACACGAATTCTGGGATTCCTGTGATGAGGTGGCGACTTGTCCAGGGTGTACCCTGCCTTCCGCCCGACTGCAGCTGAGATAGGCTCCAGCACCTCCCGCGACCCCAAAAGGGAGAAAATGGATGGATGGATGGATGGATGGATCATTCAGGGAACCTTCATGTAGTTTAGATGTGAGACATTTTTCAAGCTGGCAGACAATTGATTTTACAATGTTACAGAAAGTGTTAGGTCCTTGCCTGTTCTCTTCTACATATTACTGTATATAAGTCTCCCATTTCTCAATTTGCATAAAGTTTGGATCTTAGGCCGAGGTATATGTTTTATCATCTTCATGTCCATTCATCTCTGTCACGTTGTTATTTGATTGAATCACGAAACATAAAAACTCACCATGCTTTAAAGGGGAACATTATCACAATTTCAGAAGGGTTAAAACCAATAAAAATCAGTTCCCAGTGGCTTATTTTATTTTTCGAAGTTTTTTTCAAAATTTTACCCATCGTGGAATATCCTGAAAAAAGGCTTTAAAGTGCCTGATTTTCGCTATCTGTGAAGCCACCGTCCATTTTCCTGTGACGTCACGTAGTGATGCCAACACAAACAAACATGGCGGATAGCACAGCAAGATATAGCGACATTAGCTCGGATTCAAACTCGGATTTCAGTGGCTTAAGCGATTCAACAGATTACGCATGTATTGAAACGGATGGTTGGAGTATGGAGGCAGATAGCGAAAACGAAATTGAAGAAGAAACTGAAGCTATTGAGCGAAAAGCTATTGAAGCTATTCGGCGATCGCCTTCTAACCAACGATTGAGTGTCGCAGGGTATCCATACATCTCTGTGCCATGTCTGTCGTAGCATCGCCGGTAAAATGTGCAGGAGCAACTTAAATCCGTTGATTGGTAAGTGTTTGTTTGGCATCAAATGTGGGTGGAGTGAAAGGCTGGATGCAAATATAGCTACAAATGTACATAAAGCTAGCCTAAATAGCATGTTAGCATCGTTTAGCTGGCAGTCATGCCGCGACCAAATATGTCTGATTAGCACTTAAGTCAATAACATCAACAAAACTCACCTTTGTGATTTCGTTGACTTTATCGTTGGAAATGCATCAGCTTTGCGTGTCGCAGGGTATCCATACATCTCTGTGCTATGTCTGTCGTAGCCTCGCCGGTAAAATGTGCAGACGAGGGACTTTCTGATCTTTTGACACTGGTGCAACTTGACTCCGTCGATTGGTAAGTGTTTGTTTGGCATTAAATGTGGGTGGAGGGAAAGGCTGGATGCAAATATATCTACAAATGAGGCATAACGATGCAATATGTATATACAGCTAGCCTAAATAGCATGATAACATCGATTAGCAAGCCGTGCTAATCGATGCACACTCCACGTTAGTCAACTTGAATCCGTCCCTGATCGTGTTGTTACACCCTCCGACAACACACCGACGAGGCATGATGTCTCCAAGGTATGGAAATCAGTTGAAAAAACTGAAAATAACAGAGCTGATTTGACTCGATGTTTGAAATGTGTTTGAGAAAATGGCGGATTGACTACCTAGGTGACGTCATCATCCCGAGAGCGAATAATAGAAAGGCGTTTAATTCGCCAAAATTCACCCATTTGGAGTTTGGAAATCGGTTAAAAAAAAATATATGGTCCTTTTTCTGCAACATCAAGGTATATATTGACTCTTACATAGGTCTGGTGATAATGTTCCCCTTTTACAGAGCGACAGGTGATTAGACAAACACTCTCAGCTGTGTCATCCAAGCACCTGTCGCTAATCTCGAAGCCGGTTCTGCCACACCCCGCTTTGCTGCAGGTCCGCAGGCCACGCCCACCACACATGTGTTGTACTATTGTACCTGCATGTAGATATGGCACTGCTGAAGTGGCAGCTGGTTGCATCAGCTCTGCTCTTTCAATGTATTTTATATTCATTGATTTTTCTCTCTTGTTTTCATGTGTTTTTGACCTCATTTTTGTGGACTCTTTGTACCTGCACTGCAGCTACATAATTTCCCCTTTTTGGGTTACATCAAGTCTATCCTATGCTATATTTTATTGCTTAGGGATGCAAATGGCACTGATTGGTTGGAATGGCACTTCTTTTAGCCCAATAATACATATAATTTTTACCAGCATAAATATTTGAATACATGAATGTCACAACGGAGCTGAATTTGGCAGAATGGAACGAGAGCTCGCTGTCTTGCCCATATTACAATTATAAATACAGTGTAATGGAGATAATCTGCTTGAATCCCATTATAAGACTACCAGAGTCTAGACAGGTTGATCTCTGCAGTGCACTGAATTTTAATTCTTGAATAACATCACTGGATTTTACATCTCTTTCCTACACATACAAAAAAAGAGTGCAATAGGTTCACACACACATACACAAACCTACACATCTAGGTCCACCCCCCCCACACACACACACACTCTCAGGCGCAACACGTGGCACCCGTCATCCAGTAATCCACCTAAATCAAACCGCAGAACAACTATTAGACAGAGTCAGAGGGAGCAAAGGATTTACGATCTTTCTAAAAATACCTCAAATGAGATGAATGACTGGAATCCTGCTCGCTAATCTGTATTATACATTTGTGCATACCAACTCTGTAACGTTTAGTTTTCACCCTCCATGCCCCGTCATCGTGTCCTCAATGATGCGTCGCTTAAAAGTCTACATGAGGAGACGTGCTCAGATCAACATCTGGATTAGAGAGTGCAGGAACACAATGTAACCTGAACACAGACAGATAAAAAAAATGGATATTCTGTCAGGAGCTGAAGTTAAAAACAACCCCCCCGTGAACTCACAGATGACGCTTTCACCTCAGTGAAAGGATAAACAAAACCAACAATAAACGTGAAGTGTCTCCCTGCAGACCTTCAAATAGGATTTTTAATCTATGTAATCCGCAGCAAAACAATCAAGACGGCCTAGAGATTATTTTGGAACCATTACAAGTTTAAACAGTGTCATCGCCTATTTTAACCCATAAGCAGTCCTTCCAGGATTTTGCGAGCTTTTTGTTGTTGTGATTGTCGCGGCCCAAAATGCCCAAGTTTCAGTATATTATTAGTTCAAAATATGTGGTTTTATGAATTTGTCACCTATGTTTGAAGTAGAGCTGTCCAATTTAAAAGATGAACTGTGCCTCTCATTTATCTTCTGTTACGCCCCAGCCTTGGAAGAAGAAAATATTTTGCCCACTCCACTCTATACCGCGACTATAAATAATATTGTTTTTCTATAAAGTTGTTATAAGTACACCTCTGCTTAACATTATTTTTTTACTAACTAAAGTGAAGTGAAGTGAAGTGTGAAGTGAATTATATTTATATAGCGCTTTTTCTCTAGTGACTCAAATCGCTTTACATAGTGAAACCCAATATCTAAGTTACATTTAAACCAGTGTGGGTGGCACTGGGAGCAGGTGGGTAAAGTGTCTTGCCCAAGGACACAACGGCAGTCAGAAGGATGGCGGAAGCGGGGTTCGGACCTGCAACCCTCAAGTTGCTGGCACAGCCGCTCTACCAACCGAGCTATACCGCCCCAAAAAAAAGCAGGGCTCTCAGACACGCGGCCTGCGAGATGTTATTTTGTGGCCCCCACCTTAATATTAAAGTTTAATGTTAGTGCGGCCCGCGAGTTTTATATGAATTTTGTGCGGAGCTGAAGGAATCTACCAATCACAGTGTGGTATGTGGCTCTCGAGGGCCGAACATTGACATCAATTGCGTGATGCAAGCAGAGAAACGTTTTGCTGCTTTTCCACTAGACCCGCACGCGCTCTTCCTCCCTCCCTCGGTCCTTCCTTGCTCGCCCGCCTGCTCGCTCTCGCTCTCTCTGTCACTGTGTGTGTGTGTGTGTCTCTCTCTCACTCCCTTCCCCGGCGCCGGGGAGACGAGTGGTCCGGTAGTTTCCGAAGCACTCCGCCAAAGGACCGAGCGACATTACAAGACTGTGGTGCACTGGACCGCAGCGCCGATACTCCGACAGAGAGTCACTGGGCGAATCGGACGTGTAACACAATTAGCCCATTTGGGGCTAATTGTACTACCGTAACTGTAAACCCCTCCCCCCAACCCCCTCCACCCCTCCACCTGTGGGGTCCAGATCAAGACGATTTTTGTTATTTGGGTCCAAAATGGCTCTTTCGACGTCCTGGGTTGCATACCTCTGCATTAGTGGAAAAGCGGAAAATGAGTAAAAGCGACATAGACCTTGCCATAGAGACGAGGGTTTTCTTACGTGAATGGCTGCAGTCACACCGCGACACCTGTCCGTGAGTAATAACAGTCCCCGATAGCCTAGACCAGGGGTGCTCACACTTTTTCTGCAGGCGAGCTACTTTTCAATTGACCAAGTCGAGGAGATCAACCTCATTCATATTTTTAATTTATATTATTTATATATGAAAGAGACATTTTTGTTAACAAGTTAACGGTGTTTAATGATAATACAAGCATGTTTAACATATATAGATTACTTTCTTTAATGAAGACAAGAATATAAGTTGGTGTATTTGATTCTGATGACTTGCATTGATTGGAATCAGACAGTGGTGCTGAGCATCCGCATTTTCAAATGGAGGAAATAAAAAGTCATCCTTTCTGTCCAATACCACATGAAAGTGGTTGGATTTGGCATCTCATTTGTCCAACTTGCATAATCGTTTTTAAACACTTTGTTATGAGAGTAGCATATGTGTGTGTGGCCCTTTAATGTGTTGACAGCAGCTGAGTGACATCAGTGTGTGTGTGGGCGAGCGAGGAGAGGGAGCGGTTGCTGAGGGCGAGGGAGAAATACATTGGCATCAAACTCTGTAGCTTGCTAGCTTGTGCACGCTAGCTTTCTGAGACTCATACTTTGTTAGCACAGGCAGGATGAAGCAGGTCTTTTATGGTGAAGACAGGAACTGGGCAGTCGGTCTTTAGAGTTTTGACAGCAGGTACGGCCCAAGAGTCTGTTGAAATATAAAGTGTTTCTCTCCGTCCTGTCAGTGATTTTTTTTCTTAATAATGAGCTCGCAGCAGCCAGCGTCATCTCACAAGATCCTCGGCTGCCGAGAATGTCAAACAACTGACGAAAGTGAAGTCTTGATGAAGATTGATGATTGCTCATTTTTATGTCTATTTAGTTTAATGCCTGGCTTGCGATCGACTGACACACCCTCCGCGATCGACCGGTAGCTCGCGATCGAAGTAATGCCCACCCCTGACCTAGACCAATTCAAACCGTTATTTTTTTTTTATTATTGTTTAATTTGCATTGCCTCACATTACTTAATTCTCATTTTGTTTCATTTATATTTTGATTTTTTTTTGTGTTGAAAATTAAAATAAAGACATTTAAAAATATGTTTTTTAAAGAAATCTTTCTTACGGCCCAGCCTCACCCAGAGTCTGCATCCAGTGGCCCCCCCGGTAAATTGAGTTTGAGACCCTTGAACTAAAGAAACCAACACATCGGTCTTTCTTCGTCTCCCACCGTAGTCACAGTGAAAACAATCACTACACATGTTTCATCAGTGAAGTGAAGTGAAGTGAATTATATTTATATAGCGCTTTTCTCTAGTGACTCAAAGCTCTTTACATAGTGAAACCCAATATCTAAGTTACATTTAAACCAGTGTGGGTGGCACTGGGAGCAGGTGGGTAAAGTGTCTTGCCCAAGGACACAACGGCAGTGACTAGGATGGCGGAAGTGGGAATCGAACCTGCAACCCCCAAGTTGCTGGCACGGCCACTCAACCAACCGAGCTATACCGCACCAGAATCTAGAAGGGGTCATCGCTTATTGCGATGCAACTATCCATTTCCCTGTGACGTCATACAGTGCTGCCAATGTAAACAAACAATGGCAGATACCACAGCAAGATATAGTGACATTAGCTCGGATTCAGACTCGGATTTCAGCGGTTTAAGGGATTCAACAGATTAAGCATTTATTGAAACGGATGGTTGGAGTATGACAGTATTGAAGAAGAAACTGAAGCTGTTGAGCGAATAGCTATTGACGCTATTCATAGCCATAGCATGGCCGAATAGCTGCGTTAGCATCGCCGGTAAAATGTGCGGACCAAACGATCAGGACTTTCGCATCTCGTGACACTGGAGCAACTTAAACCCGTCGATTGGTAAGTGTTTTTTTCGCATTAAATGTGGGTGGAAGGAAACGTAATATAGTTGCAAATGCATCTGCCGGTTATCCATACATCTCTGTGCCATGTCTGCTTTAGCACCGCCGGTAAATAGCATGTTAGCATGGATTAGCATAGCATGTTAGCATCAATTAGCTGGCAGTCAACATCAACACAACTCACCTTTGTGATTTCGTTGACTTTATCGTTGCAAATGCATCTGCAGGTTATCCATACATCTGTGTGCCATGTCTGCCTTAGCACCGCTAGTAAATAGCATGTTAGCATCGATTAGCGTAGCATGTTGGCATCGATTAGCTGGCAGTCACGCCGCAACCAAATATGTCTGTCTAGCACATAAGTCTACATCAACAAAACTCACCTTTGTGATTTCGTTGACTTTATTGTTGCAAATGCATTTGCGGGTTATCCATACATCTCTGTGCCATGTCTGTCATCGCCGGTAAAATGTGGAGACACTTTGGTACATTCAATGGGGGTCTGGTGGCAGACACTTTCACATCTTCGGGCCAGTGGTGCAACTTGAATCCCTCCCTGTTAGTGTTGTTACGACAAGGCATGATGTTTCCAAGGTTCCAAAAAATAGTCGAAAAAACGGAAAATAACAGAGCTGAGACCTGGTGTTTGTAATGTGTTGAAAATGAAAATGGAGGCTGTTTTACCTCGGAGATGTCACGTTCCGAGCGATAAACAGAAAGGCGTTTAATTCACCAAAAATCACCCATTTAGAGTTCGGAAATCAGTTAAAAAATTATATGGTCTTTTTTCTGCAACATCAAGGTATATATTGACGCTTACAAAGGTCTGGTGATAATGTTCCCCTCTAAGAAGGACTACATTAACTCATGTAATTAATCCATAAAGTATCACATTAATCATGTATAAACCCGTATGAGTCATAAAATGTAGGTTGTACGTGTCATGATCTGCCTCCTACCTGCTTTTTGTTGCAGTGCCTTGTTTCTGGGTCACGGGGCGAACCCACCTGCGCACACACATGATACTCATTTCCTCCTAACAACTTCAGTATTCCGGTCAATTCACTCGGCGCCTTTGGATTCCTAATGGAACACCCTTACGGTCGTGTTCATCTCCTCTGCTTTGGCTCCACTTGTGCTTCTTCTTTCATGTGTCTTTGCACCGGCGCTGCCATGTAGTGATATCTATTTCCTCTCCACACCTTTTGATTGCATTTGCTGTTTTTTCACACCTTTTTGTGTCCATTCTTCGTTATTTTTCCTCACTCCTTTTTGAATGCGCTTTTTGTTATTATGCTTATCGTGTTCTTATTTGCATAGAGATCATAGGGATCGTGACAGTCTGCACATGCTCCTCTACCTTCACTTTCTCCTAATATTGTACTGCTGGGGGATTTTAATTTTCACATGGACAACACCAACAGTACAATCGCCAGTGACTTTTCATCCTGTCTTCAAAGCTTTGGTCTTCCCTACCCACAGTAAAGGACACACACTTGATCTGGTTTTCTGTTCAGGTGTAAATGTTAATGCCACTTCCAATTCACTACCTTATTCCGATCACCTGCTAGTATCTTTTACTATTAAATTAAGTTTTTCTACAGTTACATTTCCCCACAATATATGTTTTCGCAAAATCAAGGACATCAACTCTGACACTCTTTCCACCGCCATTCACAGCCTCTCCCGATGAACTGTTCACCTACTACAACAATAATCTTCATCATCTACTGGACATGCTGGCTCCCGAAAAAATCAGAATCGTCTCTTTCACGACCTCTGCAGCCTGGTTTACGCCCACACTCCGCAAGTTAAAAACAATGAGACGCCAACTTGAACGTCTTTAGAAAAAAACTGGTCTCACTGTACACAAGGACATGTACATCCAACACCTTCAACATTACAAATACTGCCTAAACAAAACCAAATCATCCTACTACACAACTTTAAAGGGGAACATTATCACCAAACCTATGCCAGCGTCAATATATACCTTGATGTTGCAGAAAAAAGACCATGTATTTTTTTAACCGATTTCCAAACTCTAAATGGGTGAATTTTGGCAAGTTAAACGCCTTTCTGTTCATTGGTCTTTTAGCGATGACGTCAGAACGTGACGTCACCGAGGTAATACACCCGCCATTTTCATTTTCACATTACAAACACAGAGTCTTAGCTCTGTTATTTTCCGTTTTTTCGACTATTTTTTGGAACCTTGGAGACATCATGCCTCGTCGGTGTGTTGTCGGAGGGTGTAACAACACTAACAGGGAGGGATTCAAGTTGCACCACTGGCAAGAAATCTGCCGCCAGACCCCCATTGAATGTGCCAGAGTGTCTGCACATTTTACCGGCGATGCTAAGACAGACATGGCACAGAAATGTATGGATAACCTGCAGATGAATTTGCAACGATTAATTCAACGAAATCACAAAGGTGAGTTTTGTTGATGTAGTTGACTTATGTGCTAATCAGACATATTTGGTAACGGCATGACTGCCAGCTAATCAATGCTAACATGCTACGCTAATCGATGCTAACATGCTATTTACGCTAGCTGTATGTACATTTGAAACTAGATACCCACATTTAATGCGAAACAAACACTTACAAATCGACGGATTTAAGTTGCTCCAGTGTCACAAGATGCGAAAGTCCTGATCGTTTGGTCTGCACATTTTACCGGCGATGCTAATAAGGCAGCCATGCTATGGGCCACTTCATTAGGTACACCCATGCTATGGCCGAATAGCATCAATAGCTATTCGCTCAATAGCTTCAATTTCTTCTTCAATTTCGTTTTCGCTATCTGCCTCCATACTCCGACCATCTGTTTCAATACATGCGTAATCTGTTGAATCGCTTAAACCGCTGAAATCCAAGTCTGAATCCGAGCTAATTTCGCTATATCTTGCTGTGGTAACCGCCATGTTGTTTGTATTGGCAGCCCTGTATGACGTCACAGGGAAATGGACAGTCGCATCGCAAATAGCGAAAATCAAGAACTTTAAAGCTTTTTTTGGGGATATTCCGGGACCGGTAAAATTTTGAAAAAAAATTCGAAAAATAAAACAAGCCACTGGGAACTGATTTTTTATTGTTTTTAACCCTTTCGAAAGTGTGATAATGTTCCTCTTTAATCAGTTCTAATGAAGGCAACTCCAAGACACTTTTTTCTATTCTTGGCAAAATTTCAAATCCTCCGCACTCACTTCCCTCTCATATGGCCTCAACTTCTTATTGTTCCCTTATGCAATTTTTTATTTCCAAAATCACCCAAATTCACCAACAACTTCCTTCTTCTTCTCCTCAACCCCAGTTCACCCCCTCTGCTTCCCTATCCATTCATTTTCTAGTTTTTCACTGCCTTCTCAGTTGGACATCACTGCACTTATCTGTGGATCCAAGCCATCCACCTGTCTTTTAGTTCCCCTCCCTACTGCTTTGGTGAAAGTCTGCCTCGCCTCACTGATCCACCTCATCACCAAGATTATCCATTCTTCTCACTACTGGTATTGTTCCCTCTGCTTTCAAAACAGCAGCCATAACACCAATTTTGAAAAAACCAGGCTCAGATCCAAATAATTTTAATAATTGTTGTCCAATTTCAAATCCGCCATTTATCTCAAAAATTCTTGAAAAAAACTGTCTCCTCCCAACTTCACTCCCACCTACAGTTAAATAACGTATATGAACAATTCCAGTCTGGTTTTCGCCCCCTGCACAGCACTGAAACAGCACTCGTAAAAATCACAAATGATATCCTCCTGGCAGCTGATTCTGGTCTTCTCACTATCCTAATCCTCTTAGATCTCACTGCAGCCTTTGACACGATTCCACACACTGTCCTCCTCCATGATTGCACAGTATTGGCATCACAAGCACACCCCTTCACTGGTTTAGATCATATCTCTACGACCGCACTCAGTTTGTTCAACTCCGTTCATTTAAATCCCCTCCGTCTCCCGTTTCCTCTGGTGTCCCCCAGGGCTCTGTTCTCGGTCCCCTACTTTTCATCATTTACATTCTTCCCCTTGGCAATATTTTCCATAAATTTAAAATACATTTTCACTGTTATGCGGATGACACCCAGCTCTACATTTCAACCAAACCAACTGCCTCTCTTCCTCCTTCCTCCCTTACAGACTGCCTCAGTTAACTCAATCAGTGATTCTCATCCAATTTCCTGCAACTTGATAATAATAAAACTGAAATCCTACTTGTACGTACAAAAACCATACTCGCCAAAACCAACAGCTTGTCCGTTACTCTCGGCAATTCCTCTGTCTCCCCCTCCTCCCAAGTCAAGAGTCTGGGTGTCATCCTCGACAGCACACTCTCCTTTCAAACTCACATTAACAGCATTACTCGGTCTACTTACTATCATTTACGGAACATTAATCGTCTTCGCCCATCCCTTACCCCACATACTGCTGCCATATTAGTCCATAGCCTGGTCACCTGTCGCCTGGACTATTGCAACTCTCTCCTGTTTGGTCTCCCTCACAAGTCACTTCACAAACTTCAGCTTCTCCAGAACTCTGCAGCCAGGACAATCACCAGAACCCCTTCAATCCAGCTTATCAGCCCTGTTTTGCAGCAACTCCACTGGCTACCCATCACACATCGTATTCACTTTAAAATAATTCTCCTCACTTTCAAAGCCATCCATAACCTCTCTCCATCATATCTCTCTGACCTGATCCATGTCCCCACACCCTCACATTCCCTAAGATCCTCTTCATCCATCCATCTCACTGTCCCCTTATTTAAACTGTCCACCATGGGTGCCCGAACTTTCAGCCGCTCTGCCCCACATCTTTGGAACTCATTACCACCAGACCTTCGCAACTTGGACTCATTATCCCTCTTCAAGTCTAGACTCAAAACACACTTATTCCGGACTGCTTATTCATTGTAATCATCCTATCTTATCTATCTTCGTTGTTATTATTGTTGTTTTTATCTAATTTGATTTTATTGTTTTGATTTTGTACGCTGTCCTTGAGTGCCCAGAAAGGCGCCTTATAAATAAAATGTATTATTATTATTATTATTATTATTATTATTATTATTATTATTCATAAAGCAGATTATAGGGATCACCAAAATACATTGATTAATTAAATACATTTTAAGATCTTGTGGTACTACAAACAGTACAAATGACATATGAAGAAAAAACAATTCACTTTCTGGAAAGGTGCAAAAGGTTTCCACTGGAAGGGAAAGGGGTTATAATTTAAGGGGTAATTTCAATCTTAAAATTCAGAATGTATGCACAACACGAAGAAGCATTTGTGTTTCAATATGTGGGATTAAACTATAGAACAGTTTGAATTGACAATAAAAAAAATGTCCAACCTTCATTTTGTTTAAAAAACAATACAAAGACATCCATCCATCCATCTTCTTACGATCATCCGAGGTCGGGTCGCGGGGGCAGCAACCTAATTAGGGAAGCCCAGACTTCCCTCTCCCGAGCCACTTCGTCCAGCTCTTCCCAGGGGATCCCGAGGCGTTCCAAGGCCAGCCGGGAGACATAGTCTTCCCAACGTATCCTGGGTCTTTCCCGTGGCCTACTACCATTTTGGACGTGTCCGAAACACTTTCCTGGAGAGGCGTTCGGGTGGCATCCTGACCAGATGCCTGAACTGGCTCCTCTCGAGGTGGAGGAGCAGCGGCTTTACTTTAAACTCTTTCTTGATGACAGAGCTTCTCACACTATCTTTAAAGAAGCGCCCCGCCACCCGGGGGAGGAAACTAATTTGAGCCGCTTGTACCCGTGATCTTGTCCTTTTGGTCATAACCCAAAGCTCATGACCATAGGTGAGGATGGTAACGTAGATCAGCCGGTAAATTGAGAGCTTTGCCTTTTGGCTCGGCTCCTTCTTCACCACAACGGATCGATACAGCGTCCACATCACTGAAGACGCCGCACCGATCCACCTGTCGATCTCACAATCCACTCTTCCCTCACTCGTGAACAAGACTCGGAGGTACTTGAACTCCTCCACTTGGGGCAAGATCTCCTCCCCAACCAGGAGATGGCACTTGGACTTGGAGGTGCTGATTCCCATCCCAGTCGCTTAACACTTGGCTGCGAAGCCATCAGGACCACATCATCTTCAAAAAGCAGAGACCTAATCCTGCAGCCGCCAAACCGGATGCCCTCAATGCCTTGACTGCGCCTAGAAATTCTGTCCATAAAAGTTATGAACAGAATCGGTGGCAAAGGGCAGCCTTGGCGGAGTCCAACCCTCAATGGAAACAGGTCCGATTTACTGCCGGCAATGCGGACCAAGCTCTGACACTGATTATACAGGGAGTGGACCTCCACAATCAGACGGTCTGATACACCATACTCTCTGAGCACTCCCCACAGGACTTCCCGAAGTACACGGTCGAATGCTATCTCCAAGACCACAAAGCACATGTAGACTGGTTGGGCAAACTCCCATGCACCCTGAAGCACCCTGCCAAGAATATAGAGCTGGTCCACAGTCCCAGGACCACCTCGAAAACCACAGTGTTCCTCCTGAATCCGAAGTTCGACCTTACAGCGTAGCCTCCTCTCCAGTACACCTGATTAGACCTTACCGGGAAGGCTGGGGAGTGTGATCCCACGATTGTTGGAACACAGCCTCCGGTTTCCCTTCTTAAATAACTACCACCCGGTCTGCAAATCCAGAGTTTCTATCTCCGATGTCCACGCGACGTTGCAGAGTCTTGTCAACCAAGACAGCCCCACAGCATCCAGAGCCTTAAGGAACTCCAGCAGGATCTCATCCACCGAGGAGCTTTTTAACCACCTCAGCAACGTCAGCCCCAGAAATAGGACAGCCCACCACATATTCCCGAGACACTGCTTCCTCATAGGAAGACGTGTTAGTGGGATTGAGGAGGTCTTTGAAGTATTCCCCCCACCAAGCCACAACAGCCGCAGTCGAGGTCAGCAGAACACTGTCACCACCATACACGCTGTTGACAGTGCACTGCTTCCCATTCCTGAGCCGGTGGATGGTGGTGTAAAATCGCTTCTTAGCCGTCTGGAAGTAATTTTCCACGGCTTCCCCTGAACTCCTCCCATGTCCGAGTTTTTACCTCCGCGACCGCTGAAGCCACACACCGCTTGGCCTATCGGTACCTGTCCGCTGCCTCCGGAGGCCCATGAGCCAAAAGGACCCGGTAGGACTCTTTCTTCAGCTTGAAAGAATCCCTCACCACTGGTGTCCACCAGCAGGTTCTAGGATTACTGCCAGGACAGGCACCACAGCTCCGATCGGCTGTCTCGACAATAAAGGTACAGAACATGGTCCACTCGGACTCAATCTCCAGCGCCTCCCTCGTGACATGTTCAAAGTTCTTCCAGAGGTGGAAATTGAAATTCTCTCTGATAGGAGTCTCTGCTAGACATTCCCAGCAGACTCTCACAATGCGTTTGGGACTGCCAGGTCTGTTGGGCATCCTCCCCCACCATCGCAGCCAACTCACCAACAGTTGGTGAGCGGTAGAAAGCTCCGCCCCTCTCTTCACCCGAGTGTCCAAAACATGAGGCCGCAAATCCGATGACACAACTACAAAGTCGATCATGGAACTGCGACCGAGGGTGTCCTGGTGCCAAGTGCACATATGGACACCCTTATGTTTGAACATGGTGTTTGTAATGGACAATCTGTGACGAGCACAAATGTCCAATAACAAAACGCCACTTGGCTTCTGATCCGAGCGGCCATTCTTCCCAATCACGCCTCTCCAAGTTTTACTGTTGTTGCCAATATGAGCTTTGAAGTCCCCCAGTAGAACAAGGGAATCACCCGGGGGAGCACTCTCCAGTACTGCCTCAAGTGAATCCAAAAAGGGTGGGTACTCTGAACTGCTGTTTGGTGCGTAAGCACAAACAACAGTCAGGACCCGTCCCCCCACCCGAATGCGAAGGGAAGCTACCTACTCGTCCACTGGGTTGAACTCTAATGTGCAGGCTTTGAGCCGGGGGGGCAACAATAATTACCATACCAGCCCGTCGCATCTCACTGCGTGCAACGCCACTCGAGAGAACTGGTTACAGAGCTCTCCCTGTGCGTCGAAGTGAGTTAGACTATATTTAGCCGGAACCTCTCCACCTCGCGCAATAGCTCAGGCTTCTTCTCCCCCAGCAAGGTGACGTTCCAAGTCCCAAGACCTAACTTATGTAACCAAGGATCGGACCGCCAAGTGCCCTGCCTTAGGCTTCAGCCCAGCTCACAAGGCACCCGACCTCTAAGGACCCTCCCATGAGTGGTGAGCACATTGGAGGGGGGAACCACGTTTTCCCTTCGGGCTGAGCCCGGTCGGGCCACATGGGGACAGGCCCGGCCACCAGGCGCTCGCCATCGTGCCCCACCTCCGCACCTGGATCCAGAGGGGGGCCCCGGTGACCCGCGTCCGGGCGAGGGAAATCTGGGTCCTTTGTTTTTATTTTCCATCAAGGTCTTCGAGCTCCAAACAAAGACATACTTTTCAATATGTACATAAAATCAGGGTTTCTAACAATCAACAAAGTGTTTACATTATTATTATTGTTGTAATTATTACGGTAGTTATTTACTTGTTATTGGTTGGTGTTACCATCAATTAGTACTTGTACTCATGTGACAATATACAGTATATGCATATTGTACGTATGTACTGTATTTTTGTGGCAAAAAAAGTGAGTAAAGTGAGTAAAAAATTATTGATAATTTATTTTAATAAGAAATGTATCACTGTATGTAATAATAGTATTGATAAAAAAGCCAGTTATTTAATTTATTAAATAAGGGGTGGAAGTAGGGACGGCGTGGCGCAGTGGGAGAGTGGCCGTGCGCAACCCGAGGGTCACTGGTTCAAATCCCACCTAGAACCAACCTCGTCACGTCCGTTGTGTCCTGAGCAAGACACTTCACCCTTGCTCCTGATGGGTGCTGGTTGGCGCCTTGCATGGCAGCTCCCTCCATCAGTGTATGAATGTGTGTGTGAATGGGTAAATGTGGAAGTAGTGTCAAAGCGCTTTGAGTACCTTGAAGGTAGGAAAGCGCTATACAAGTACAACCCATTTATCATTTATCATTTAAGTAAATAAGTTTCAGTTCTTCCCACAAAGTACTGTTTTAATTTTGTAGGTGTTTTCATAGTGAAATTTTGGTTTCCGTTTGTGTACCTTAATGTTTATTTCCTTCTTTTCCAATTAATTTTATTAATTTGTTTTTAACATGTCCAAAATAACCTACTACTACTACTAACTTATACAACATGTAAAGTACAGACTATCAGAAACATTTATTCATGTAGAAAAAATATCACTTACCATCTTTGAAAATCAAAGCATGATCGTAACAATCCACATTTTGTGTTATTAGGCGTGAAACTGCTATCTATACATGGAAGTGTAGCTCCTCTCATCTAAATGCAAGTGCTCCTAAAGCAGGAATTCAAATGATGTATTCCTAGAAAATAGTTGAGTTGAGTTGTTTCAAAAAGCATACAGTTTAAAACTGTTCATTAAAGCAAAATATTTGTCCAGTCATTGTATTAAATAACTTTAAAATGATCTGTTTTGGGTACACTGATTAATGATGAAGATGATATATTTCTGAGCTTAATTTTGTGTTAACAATCCGTCTATCCATCCATCTTCTTCCGCTTATCCGAGGTCGGGTCGCGGGGGCAGCAGCCTAAGCAGGGAAGCCCAAACTTCCTTTTCCCCAGCCACTTTGTCTAGCTCAGGGGTGTCAAACTCATTTTAGATCGGGGGCCACATGGAGAAAAATCTACTCCCAAGTGGGCCGGATTGCACGATAACTTAAAAATAAAGACACCTTCAGATTGATTTCTGTGTTTGAAAATAGAAGAAGCACATTCTGAAAATTTACAAATCGTAATGTTGTTGTTTTTTTACACTTTCATGATGCGGTTAATAGTATTCTATCTTTATTTGTCGTTATTCATATTTTCTGATGAATGATGTGATAATGTTCATCAGTCAATTCAATGGTGTTCATTTTCAATCAATCAAGATAAAAAAATATCAAAATCAAATTACAGTATGCCATGTATGTAGTTTGATCGTTTTCTTCGATTGATGTACTAACATCATGTGGGCGTGCTACGATGACAATGCATTTAGCGCCCTCTACAACCGTAACAAACAACTTACCAGCCCATTCACATGTTGTATGAGGCTTCTGCAGACACACATAAGCGACTGCAAAGCATACGTGCTCAACAGCCATACAGGTTACACTGAGGGTTGTGATATAAACAACTTTGGCACTCTTACTAATATGCACCACACTGTGAAACCACATCAAACAAGAATGACAAACACATTTCGGGAGAAGATTTGCACTGCAACACAACAGAACAAATACCCAGAATCCCATGTATCCTGAACTCTTCCGGGCTACATTATACCACCTCAACCGACGCACAGGGGGGGGGGGGTATATAATGTAGCCCGGAAGAGTTCAGGATTTATACATTTATATATATATATATATATATATATATATATATATATATATATATATATATATATAAATATAAATTTACTTTATTGTTGTAACGTAAAGAGAATTGTTTCCAAAGTAAACACCATGTCATCTTTGCGAGGTCCAGGTGGTTGAAGAATAATCCACCCTTGCGAGTAGAGTGTGCGAGAGTTGCATGTTGTCTAGACAGCGTCCTTTCAGAATGGTAGCTCTGTATGCCAAGTCCAGACAGACCAAGACAGGGGATTTGGTCGTACGGGGCAGGAAAATGGGACATACTGGGATCTGTGGTACTGGGTTCAATCACCCAGTGATGGTGACAACAACGTCCCATTGGTCTAGCTCTAATTAGCTAATGCATTTTGGCTATCAGTTCTGGCAGCTGTCAGTCACCGCCTGATTGCCTTCCAGACAGGCAGTATCTTAGGACATTAGATGCATTCCAGCGAGTCACTGAAAGAGGAAGACTGGATCAAACATAATGGACATCTTTCTTGGATTACTCTTGCACTCATACAGCACTGAGGTGAGTGGAATTCTTTTCAATGATTTCGTCTCTACACCGTGTTTCTTTGATGTTGTTTTCTTAAGATAGAATATACAAACATATAAAATACACATATATAATAGTTGAATGGGAAAGTTAGCTTTTAGCACCCTGAAAATTGTTTAAGTTAACACCTGTCACATGACAATGTTCATTCTGTTTGGTGTTTGTACAGAAAATGCCAGTACAGACTTTAGCTGGACTGTTCTGATCTATTCTACCTTTATGTGAAATAATCTATCTACTGTCATTGTGGACTTGTCTATTGAAACCCATAAGTGGTGACTTATTATGATGCACGAAAAACAACTGCTTAGTAATTACATTTAATTTTTTTTTGAACAAAAATATAATTTATTTTTGTTTTTTAGGTTTCTGGTAGTAACAAGAACATGTTCCTTCATTTGAAAATTGGTATTTATTTATCTCTTGGTGAATAGATTTAATGAACTGAGAAATTAATTTAAAAAAATTAAGATCATTGAATTTGATAATGCTGATAAAAGTGAGGCATTCCATAATTTGAAAATTGGTATTTATTCAACATCATTTTTCATTCTTATTAGGCTACTTCCAGGTAAATCCAGGGTGAGTACTGCAGAAACATTTAAAACCTTTGACGCAACTAGTGTCAAGACCTGGACTATGGTATGGTTTGTTTTACCGATGTAAAGGAAAGTTGGCACGAGCAAGGCGTGAATGAAGGTACATATTCATTTCTTTCACTAACAAACTACAAACAAAGGAAGCAAACAAAAGGCGGGGACAAGGGCAGAAGTACATAACTTGGCTATGAAACAAAAACTAGCAATATAGCATGCAGGGTTTCCCACACATTCATTTATTTGTGGCGGCCCGCCACGAAAGAATTACGGCCGCCACAAATTTACAAAAAAAAAAAAAAATATATATATATATATTTTTTTTTTTCGGCTTTTGACTCGCTCGACCGCTCATAAAAGCAATGGGACTCTGTCTGTGAATGGAGCTTGTAGTTACATATTATATAAATATGTAAATATTATATAAATACGTGTATAAATATGTACATAAAGTGTTGTAATTATATTCCAATCCCGCGTTCTTCTCGGTCATCGCTGCCGCCGCCACTGCCAGCCCCCATTATCCCCCCACCACCCCACACCTTCTCGCCGCCCGACCACACTACCACAAATAGATGCCTGACCTGTGGGAAACACTGGCATGACTTTGAACAAAAAAAAAACAAAACTCAATAACTGTGACATAAAAAAACTTACGTGGCATGGACAGAATGATAAAACAGGCATGGCATGGCATGAAGGAAGTTGAAATAATGTCGCCAGCCTGACCACCCTGCAACTACAGGTTTAAATAATACAGGTGATTAGTGCAAACAGGTGTGAGACATGAGCACAGGGGCGTGACATGAGGACAAGGTGAAAACTAATGAGTTGCTATGGTAACAAAACAAAACAGGAAGAGCAAAAAAAGGAACTGGTTGTCCAAAAAACAAAACCAAACATGACCAAAACAAAACATGATCGCATAGACGTGACAACTAGCCAGCTAACAATACACATAACCTCCTGGTGTAGATCATTATAACAACATCTTAACACAACACAGAAGAAAACTGAAAAATATAAATCTCCTCAGCTGAGTATTGATCCAATAAGACCTAAAAAACCTCCAGGATTTGTCATGATGTTGTCATTTCATGCAAATTCAACCAAACTACATTACAGGGTGAGCAACCTTTTTGCTGAGAGAGCCATTAAAAACCCAAACATTAAACATGTATTTATGTGAGAACTATATGATGTTTTTTCTTCAACACTGAATACAAATTAAGGTGTGTAGTTTTAAGACAAAACATTTAATAAGTATAATAAGTCTAAATTTATTCTTCATAATAACTTTGTTATACTGGAGCAAAGCAAGAATAAAAGCAATCAATATCTGGTGTGACCACCATTTTTGTCCTATACAGTGCAACTCACATCCCCTTTGCATAGAGTTGATCAGGTTGTAGATTGTGGCCTTTGTAATGTTGGTCCACTCTTCTTCAATGGCTGTGGGAAGTTGATAATTATTGTCAAGAATTGGAACCTGCTGTCATATATGCCGATCAACAGCATCCCATGCACAGACCTTGCAACATGGGGCCATGCATTGTCATGCTGCAACATGGGGTGATAGTAAACATAACTATTGAACATGAGTAACATCAAGAGTAAGATTACTAATGCAATGATAGCATTTAAGTGGGTCTCAAGCTTTTCTGTTGTGGAAATGTTGAGCCCTAAGTCAAAAAGGTTCATATCTCCCGATTTACTGCACATTCATGTTATTGTGCTCCTTCCTACCTGTGACGTTTTGCTATGTTTTCAGAGACATGTACCAATGTTTATGGGCATTTTAACAGCAGTCCTGCAGGACCTGTACACTGAAATCCACTTTTTTCAGCATTCAATGTGCGCTCATGGCACAGAAATTGCACTTACTACACTCAATGCGCGAAAAAATGCAAACTTCAATAATTTTTTTTCATATAGGTGATACGCTACTAATATATATTTAAAAAACAAAAGTCATTTAACATAAAATGCCAACAGGCACCAATTTAACCTGTTTTAATCAGAACCTTTAGTCACCGAGCTAATATTTTAGAAAAGGATATTGCTGAAGAGACGGTGTCCAATGTCCTATTTCTGACAATTCAAATATGTTGACACACATGTGTAGGGCCGAGAATTCTCTGTCCACCGCCTGTCTTTGCAGCACGAGCGCCTCCTTTCTCACAGCTGTGTGCGTAACTGTATCTGTTAGCACATACTTTTGAGAGGTGCAACATAAAATGCAAAATACTGCTTGTGAAACAGTGATGGTGTTGCGTGTGCTGTGTAATAAATTTGCATATTGTGGGCGTTCTGATAATCAGTTTATATTCTGCATACAAACCCCGTTTCCATATGAGTTGGGAAATTGTGTTAGATGTAAATATAAATGGAATACAATGATTTGCAAATTATTTTCAACCCATATTCAGTTGAATATGCTACAAACATATTTGATGTTCAAACTGACAAATATTTTTTTTTGCGCAAACAGTCATTAACTTTAGAATTTGATGCCAGCAACATGTGACAAAGAAGTTGGGAAAAGTGGCAATGAGTACTGATAAAGTTGAGGAATGCTCATCAAACACTTATTTGGGACATCCCACAGGTGTGTAGGCTAAATGGGAAAAAGTGGGTGCCATAATTGGGTATAAAAACAGCTTCACAAAAAATGCTCAATCATTCACAAAAAAGGATGGGGCGAGGTACACCCCTTTGTCCACAACTGTGTGAGCAAACAGTCAAACAGTTTAAGAACAACGTTTCTCAAAGTGCAATTGCAAGAAATTTAGAGATTTCAACATCTACGGTCCATATTATCATCAAAAGGTTCAGAGAATCTGGAGAAATCACTCCACGCAAGCATTATGGCTGGAAACCAACTTTGAATGACTGTGACCTTCAATTCCTCCGACGGCAATGTATAAAAAAACAACATCAATCTCTAAAGGATATCACCACATAGTCTCAGGAATACTTCAGAAAACCACTGTCACTAAATACAGTTAGTCGCTACATCTGTAAGTGCAACTTAAAGCTCTACTATGCAAAGCGAAAGCCATTTATTAACAACATCCAGAAACGCCGCCGGCTTCTCTGGGCCCAAGATCATCTAAGATGGACTGATGCAAATTGGAAAAGTGTTCTGTGGTCTGACGAGTCCACATTTCAAATTGTTTTTGGAAATATTCGACATGGTGTCATCCGGACCAAAGGGGAAGCGAACCATCCAGACTGTTATCGACGCAAAGTTCAAAAGCTAGCATCTGTGATGGTATGGGGGTGCATTAGTGCCCAAGGCATGGGTAACTTACAAATTTGTGAAGGCACCATTAATGCTGAAAGGTACATACAGGTTTTGGAACAACAAATGCTGCCATCTAAGCAGTCTTTTTCATGAACGCTCCTGCTTATTTCAGCAAGACAATGCGAAGCCACATTCAGTACGTGTTACAACAGCGTGGCTTCTTAAAAAAAAGAGTGCAGGTACTTTCCTGGCCCGTCTGCAGTCCAGACCTGTCTCCCATCAAAAATGTGTGGCGCATTATGAAGCGTACGATACGACAGGGGAGACCCCGGACTGTTGAACGACTGAAGCGCTACATAAAACAAGAATGGGAAAGAATTCCACTTTTAAAGCTTCAACAATTAGTTTCCTCAGTTCCCAAGCGTTTATTGAGTGTTGCTAAAAGAAAAGGTGATGTAACACAGTGTTGAACATGCCCTTTCCCAACTACTTTGGCACCTGTTGCCGCCATGAAATTCTAAGTTAATTATTATTTGCAATAAAAAATAATAAAAAATTATTAGTTTGAACTTTAAATATGTTTTCTTTGTAGTGCATTCAATTGAATATGGGTTGAAAAGGTTTGGCAAATCATTGTATTCCGTTTATATTTACATCAAACACATTTTACCAACTCATATGGAAACGGGGTTTGTATTGTAATAATCCCAGGAATGTAGGCTCACTCGACTTCTCGCTTTGTCTTGTCTTTATTGCACAAGGTATAATTCAACCACAAACAGCTCATCACTTCCCTATCTCTCCCGGAAGTCCTGCCCCCCAGCCAAAGTCATTGGCTAACACCCCGTAGCCAGCCGCTACATCATTTATGAAGACAGAGACATTAAAAGCATGGGGTACACCCTGGACAAATCGCCACCTAAATGATTATAATTTACCTACTTACAGTTTAACTGGATGAACCTTGTCAAATTATATGACACCAAGTGTTAATGGAAAATATTATTTTACCACTCAGGCTGATTACAAACACAGTCATGGGGAGAGCATGCAAACTCCACACAGAAAGATCTCGAGTGCATGGTTGACCCCAGGACTACTCAGGACCAGAGGTGGGTAGAGTACCCAGAAACTGTACTCAAGTAAGAGTAATGTTACTTTAGAGATTTATTACTCAAGTAAAAGTAAGGAGTAGTCATCCAAATATTTACTTGAGTAAAAGTAAAAAGTATGTTGTGAAAAACCTACTCAAGTACTGAGTAACTGATGAGTAACATGTTTGTTTAATGATTACGGCAACAAATAATGCACAAAAACATAAACATAACCATGTGCAAATTCATAGCCAGGAATATCTCTTAAGCAACTAAAACAATAATATATATTAAATAATAATACATTAAAATAAAAAAAAACTAAGGCAAATTGAGCCACAATAACTTAACAGCACCATAGGCTCAGTAGGCATTCATCGATTGAAACTTGTATTAGTAGATTGCACAGTACAGTACATATTCCGTAAAATTGACCACTAATTGGTAACACCCCAATAAGTTTTTCAACATTAATCAATTACTTAATAAATGACCCAGCCGAGGTGATGTACCTCATATGTACATACACACACATATCATATATATATATATATATATATATATATATATATATATATATATATATATATATATATATATATATATATATATATACATATATATATATATATATATATACACACACAGTATATAATTTATAGTTATTTATTTTGCCGTTTTTGTTGACATGTTAAAGGTGTTTTAATGAATATACATGCATGTTTAACATATAAATTCCTATCTTTCATGAAGACAAGAATATAAGTTGATGTATTACCTGATTCTGATGACTTGTATTGATTGGAATCAGACAGTATAGTGCTGATAATGTCCACTTTTTCAAATCGAGGAGAAAAAAAGTTCCTCTTTTCCCTCTAATACCACATGAAAGTCGTTGGTTTTTGGCATCTTATTTGTCCAGCTTCCATATTCGTTTTTATACACTTTACAAGAAATACATTGGCGGCAAACTCCGTAGCTTGCTCGCTTGTTTGCGCTGGCTTTCGGAGACTCTTATTTTGTTAGCGAAGGCGCGATGGAGCGGCACTTTTATTGTGAAGACAGGAACTGTGCGATCAGTCTTTAGGCTTTTGACGGGAAGTATGGTTGAAATAAAAAGTGCCTTTTTTCCTTTACAGTTTTGATTGATTGAAACTTTTATTAGTAGATTGCACAGTACAGTACATATTCCGTACAATTGACCACTAAATGGTACCACCTCAATAAGTTTTTCAACTTTTTTAGGTTGGATTCGATGTGTGACAGTCACGTGACTGCCTGGTTTTGTTTGATTGGTCCAACATCACCAGTGAGTGCATTTGATTGGTGAAACGCAAGCATGCGTAGTTCCTACTTTGAATGCGTGTCTGACAAAATCAAAACAAACAAAGCGTGCATTAACAGATCGATAAAAAAAAGTAGCGAGTAACGAGCTGATTGTAGATAAATGGAGCAGAGTAAAAGTAGCGTTTCTTATCTATACTTTTACTCAAGTAAAAGTAAAAATGTATGTTGCATAAAAACTACTCTTAGAAGTACAATTTATCCCAAAAGTTACTCAAGTAGATGTAACGGAGTAAATGTAGCGCGTTACTACCCATCTCTGCTCAGGACCTTCGTAATGTGAGGCACACGCACTAATCCTGTTCCACCGTGCTGCCTTCTTGGAGCATATTACCAACAAAACACACGAAAAGACTGAAAAGAAAAGAAAAAAATACATTTGCATGCAATTATGCAGTGCTAAAATGAAAACATTATAACTAAATTAATAAAAAAATAAAGTGCAAATTAAATTTCAGTTTCACCACTTTAGTCATAAATTTTGCATTAAAGACATGAAGAAAATAACAGCCAATGAACAGCGAAAAACAAGGGTTTACTGTAGGGTTGTCTCGATCCGATATTTGGATTGGATCGGCTGCCAATATTTTCTAAAAAATGCGTATCGGCAAGGCATGGGAAAATGTCGATCCAGATCCAGTTTTTAAAATGAATCTGGCCCGTGTTTTCCAACACACCAATTCAAATAATAGATTCCAATCTTTTGCTGCTCCCTACGCTCCGTTTTGCATTTTCCAGCACACCTTCAATACATCCACATGTCTGTGTTCCAACCTTTAAAACGGCCGTGTGAATTAAAAGTTACGGTAAAAATGTCAGCTTTGTGGGATTATTTTACCCTACAAAACGAAAAAGATGAAGAGGTGGAGTGCACAACATGCCACAATAAAGTCAAGTGTGGTGGTAAAGTTGTAAGACATTTTAAGACTCTTGAGAGTGAGAGGCTTTTTAGCGCCCATCATAGATGAACACAGGAGCAGCCAGACACCTGAGCATCTTGAAGTGCTCGTCTTTGTTAGAAAGAATCCCCCCATTATGCTTGGATTTCAATTGTTTGCCCCCCCTCACTGGGGCAAACAATTGAAAGATGTTTATTTTTTTTAATTTTAAGTTTACACTTGTTCAAGAGCAAGTATTGATAATGTTTACAGCATTATTTGCACTTTATACTGTTCACTTTTTTACTGTTTAATGATGCCATTTCTGTTTGTCATGTATATTTTTTTAAATTTTGTGTTTATCGTTGAATACCAACCGTTGTGTATTATTCAAACTCACCTAATTCAGCAGGCTAGTTGTTATCAAGAGTACTAAAACCCTTTTCAACATGAATCTGACAACTAAGTAGGCTAAATAACTTTAAACTTTAATACATACTCGGATAGGCCAGTATCGGCCAGTATCGGTATTGATTCGGAAGTGCAAAAACAATATCGGTATCGGATCGAAAGTGCAAAAACCTGGATCGGGACATCCCTTGTTTACTGTATCCAATTTTTGTATGATCCAGTCATTGTCAGACCTTCTTGGAAAAAATTACTAATAAAACTAAAGGTATCATTGGCGTTAGTAAGACCACACCAGTGTATCACAGTTACAAAGAGCAATACATCCATTGGTAACACATTTGCAAAACACCAAGCTGATGTAATGTTATTGGAACAAACGAAGCCCCGAAACGTTTGCTGCAACTTTGTAAAAAAGCTGCTGTGAAATCAGGCAGTGATAATCACAACCAAATCCATTAAAATCCAGGTTTGGAGGGACTGGATCTGATCACTGAACCAGCCTCACACATATTTGCAAAGCACGGAATGTTACTTTTTTTACCACAAAGTGTGTGTACTACTGTCAATGCCCTTTTAATAGGAACAGCCATCAGGCAGCTGTTGCTGCTGAGCCGAAGGGAAAAACGCTGGAAAGATGCAGCATGTCAGAAGCTCATTAACAAGCGGAGCAGAGTTTATAACATCGCTGAGAAGAACAGTAAATCACTGTACTAGCATTCAGTGCTGAGCGGAGTCTCGCCCTCCTAAACGCTCTGCTCGCCGTCCGACACACAACACTGAGTGTGTTTGTGTGCGCTTACTCACACAATGCTGCTGATACTGTTTTTATTGTGCTTTGTTCTTGTGCAACGGCTGCTGATGTTCAGCGTCGTGTACACGCTTGGCAGCAACTGAGTTTTTGGATTTTCTTAGTTTCAGGACCTTAGACTAGGGTATTTTTTTCCCCAGGTTTTACCAGATTTACTTAAACGAGGGTGTCCAAAGCCAATGTTCAAGATTGAGCAGTCATGGTAAAAAGAGTAAATGCTGTTGATCAATTCCAGACTTGATAAGTGAATTTCCACAAAGTAGGAATTGTCATTTATGAATCAATTTTTTTTTTAGTCAGTAGGGATTTCTCCATTCACTTTTTTGGCCTTCAGTCCAAAGCCAAATTTTTGGCCTCAGATCTGATCTGATTTCAAGTCCTAATCCGATACTCTGAGAACAGATAATATAATTATTAAATGTTTTATGGCAAGTAACTAAAGTAAACATATTTTTATTAAGCTCATTTTATTATATTTAGAATGTGCGAGTATTGTTGGAAATCAGATGATGTATGAAATTTGCGGCTTTGAAGTCTTTTTTTTTTTTTAAAGGTGAACATTATCACCAGACCTATGTAAGCGTCAATATGTACCTTGATGTTGCAGAAAAAGGACCATATATTTTTTTAACCGATTTCCAAACTCTAAATGGGTGAATTCTGGCGAATTAAACGCCTTTCTATTATTCGCTCTCGGGGCGATGATGTCAATCCGCCATTTTCTCAAACACATTACAAACATCGAGTCAAATCAGCTGTTATTTTCCGTTTTTTCGACTGTTTTCCCTACCTTGGAGACTTCATGCCTCGTCGGTGTGTTGTCGGAGGGTGTAACAACACGATCAGGGACGGATTCAAGTTGTCTTACGTGGAGTGTCCATCGATTAGCACGGCTTGCTAATCGATGCTAACATGCTATTTAGGCTAGCTGTATATACAAATTGCATCGTTATGCCTCATTTGTAGCTATATTTGCATCCAGTCTTTCCCTCCACCCACATTTAATGCCAAACAAACACTTACCAATCGACGGATTCATGTGGCACCAGTGTCAAAAGATCCGAAAGTCCCTCGTCTGCACATTTTACCGGCGATGCCAAGACAGACATGGCACAGAGATGTATGGATACCCTGCGACACTCAAAGCAGATGCATTTCCAACGAAAAAAGTCAATGAAATCACAAAGGTGAGTTTTGTTGATGTTATTGACTTATGTGCTAATCAGACATATTTGGTCGTGGCATGAATGCCAGCTAATCGATGCTAACATGCTATTTAGGCTAGCTGTATGTACATATGTAGCTATATTTGCATCCAGCCTTTCACTCCACCCACATTTAATGCAAAACAAACACCAATTGACGGATTTAAGTTGCTCCTGCACATTTTACCGGCGATGCTACAATAGACATGGCACAGAGATGTATGGATACGCTGCCACACTCAATCGTTAGTTAGAAGGCGATCGCCGAATAGCTTCAATTGCAATTCGCTCAATATCTTCAGTTTCTTTTTCAATTTCGTTTTCGCTTTCTGCCTCCATACTCCAACCATCCGTTTCAATACATGCGTAATCTGTTGAATCGCTTAAACCGCTGAAATCCGAGTCTGAATCCGAACTAATTTCCATATATCTTGCTGTGCTATCCGCCATGTTGGCATCACTAAATGACGTCACAGGAAAATGGACGATGGATTTAAAGATAGTGAAAGTCAGGCACTTTAAAGCCTTTTTTCGGGATATTCCATGATGGGTAAAATTTTGAAAAAAACTTTGTAAAATAAAATAAGCCACTGGGAACTGATTTTTATTGGTTTTAACCCTTCTGAAATTGTGATAATGTTCCCCTTTAACAAAATAAAATAACTAGTGTGCAATATAAGTAAGTAAAGCCACTGCTCCTCCACATCGAGAGGAGCCAGATGAGGTGGTTCGGGCATATGGTCAGGATGCCACCTGAACGCCTCCCTAGGAAGGTGTTTAGGGCATGTCCAACCGGTAGGAGGCCACAAGGAAGACCCAGGACACGTTGGGAAGACTATGTCTCCCGGCTGGCCTGGGAACGCCTCGGGATCCCCGGGAAGAGCTGGACGAAGTGGCTGGGGAGAGGGAAGTCTGGGCTTCCCTGCTTAGGCTGCTGCCCCCACGACCCGACCTCAGATAAGTGTAAGAAGATGGATGGATAGATGAAATATATGGGTGTTAAATAGGGACGTTAAGAGTTTATTGGCACAATACCCTTATCGCTATTCCTTTTCGGTACCGGTAATTATCGGTACTCTTTTCCGTACTATATGTAATTTGTTGAAATAAAGATGTAGAAAAAATGCTTTTTAATTAGCATTTTAAAAAGCAAAAAAAATAAATAAACCATAGCCAAAACATCTCCACCTCGATCTACTGTAGCATCTCATAGCCGGGAAGTATTTTATCAACACTTGTTTTTTTTAGGTCTTAAAGAAGTCGACTATGTGTGCAGTGCAAGGTGAAATGCAGTCATGTCATCTTCTTGTAAACACCACACAAATCCATCACAGTGTTTCTATTCATTACTTTTACACTCAACTGGAGGCAATATTTATACTATATGACATGCTGTGCAAAACACAGACCTCATATCAAATATAATCATATTAAATCAATACAATCAATTAGCATGTTATGTGGGTGTGAATTTTGTAACAATAGGAATTTCTATTTGAGTTTATGTTGCACATGGACGTATTTGAGTGACGGACCGGAAGCCGTAGTGTAACCGTAGGATGCTATCTTGCTTCAAAGCAACTTTGTGGATTATTATATGACCTCAATGTTTCACTTTTTTGAGTGGATTAATATTGGCCTGTTGATTAATGGATCATTAGATGGACGGTTTATAAAACGCGGTCGTGACTTGTCGTGAGTAAAGTGCGTTCACTTCAAACTGACACATCGTGCGTGACTTTAAGGAACTTTTGAGGATGAAATCTTGTTGTATTACAAACCTTTGATTGGTTTTGCTGATGGGGATGGGGGGGTAATCTATTTGCAATGTAGCCTGCTGAAAAGTATGGAAAGCGCCACTCTGCACAGCAACTGACGCTGTGGTCAAAGTTGGAATTGCCACATAACACATTTTAAGATATTCAACTCTCTATAGCCAACTAGCAGCTAAAGTGGATATTGCACCCCCGCCAATTCGTCACGTCTCATGTGTCAGGTAAATTGCGACGAATGGGGCCGTCTAAATCCCATTGCTATTTTATGTAGCATGTTTAGCCATTCCTTTTCCTTTAGTCCTACAGCGAAAATCTAACCTAAAATTAATTGTATTTCCCGTCACAATGGTGAGTATTTGTATCTTAAAAGCGGCTTCGCACTGTGGATAGATGACACGTTTGTGGCAGATTGCCCTTAAATTGGAGCTGGTGATTAGGCAAGACATGCAACCTCATCGAATCCATACAGCGCCTGCGTATGCGTAACAATAAATATGGAAATGTAATTGTGGCTCCCTAAACGTGCATCCCTTTTGAAGGAATCTTTCAAAAGTACAATATTTAGCATGCAAACAGAACGCTGGGAAACAGCTGAGGTGAAGATCTGAAGGCTTGTTTTTCTATTTAGGAGGCATTTGACACGTCAGAATTTTGCTGATAAATGGGGGGCAGGGCAGTAAAACTGATTTCATTTCATTTCAATAGGGGATGTTGAAGTGTTTTGAGTTCTGCACCTCAGAACCAATTAAGCTTGTAAATGGTAGTAGTACTCTATATGTAGAAATAATGCTGATAATCAGGACTCCCAACAAACATGGAGGAGAAGATGCAAATATAATGTAATTCATCAAGTCTAAAACCGTTTTGCATTTTTTATGTACTTAAGGCCTACTGAAACCCACTACTACCCACCACGCAGTCTGATAGTTTATATATCAATGATGAAATATTAACATTGCAACCATGCCAATACGGACTTTTTATTTTACAAAATTGCAATTTTAAATTTCCCGTGAGTTTCTTCTTGAAAACGTCGCGTAATGATGACGTGTACGCGTGACGTCACAGACTGTTAGGAAATATAAGGGCTGCGCACACACACAGCTAAAAGTCGTCTGCTTTAACGGCATAATTACACAGTATTTTGGAGATCTGTGTTGCTCAATCTTTTGCAATTTGTTCAATTAATATTGGAGAAGTCAAAGTAGAAAGATGGAGTTGGGAAGCTTTAGCCTTTAGCCACACAAACACACGGTGATTCCTTGTTTAAAATTCCCGGAGGTGAAACTTTACTATGGATCACAGCGGTCAAGCGAACATGGATCCCGACCGAATGTCAACCAGCAGGTTTCGGTGAGAACATTGTGGTAAAAAGTCGCTTTTTACTGGAGATCAGCTGAGCTTGCGCCGTCCATAAAGCTGCCGTCGACTTACCTGAGACACTGCGCATCAAGACACCCGTGAAACACACCTCTGACTATTAGGTACTATCAAACTCACTAAAACACTAGCAACACAATAGAAAGATAAGGGATTTCCCAGAATTATCCTATTAAATGTGTCTAAAAACATCTGAATCCGTCCCAATGCAATCGTGGCTTTTTTTCTTTTAACTTGCTTTTTTTTTTTTCTAGTCCATCGCTATCAATATCCTCAAACACAAATCTTTCATCCTCGCTCTCAACTTAATGGGGAAATTGTCGTTTTCTCGGTTCGAATAGCTCTTTTTGTTGGAGGCTCCCATTAAAAACAATGTGAGGATGAGAGGAGCCCTCGACGGGTGACGTCATCGTCTGCGACTTCCGGTAAAGGCAGGGCTTTTCTGTTAGCAACCAAAAGTTGCAAACTTTATCGTGGATGTTCTCTACTAAATCTTTTCAGCAAAAATATGGCAATATCGCAAAATGATCAAGTATGACACATAGAATGGACCTGCTATCCCCGTTTAAATAAGAACATCTCATTTCAGTAGGCCTTTAGTATGTTTGCAATCTCAGGACAAACTGGTAGATTTACTGGACTGTACATATGCACAAATGGATGAACTGGGGTTAGAACAGGGGTCGGCAACCTTTAACTAACGACGCTGAGATCATTATCCATGCGTTTTTTACGTCTCGTCTCGACTACTGTAGCGTATTATTTTCGGGTCTCCCCATGTCTAGCATTAAAAGATTACAGTTGGTACAAAATGCGGCTGCTAGACTTTTGACAAGAACAAGAAAGTTTGATCATATTACGCATGTACTAGCTCCATCCTATCTTGCCAAATGTATTGTACCATATTTCCCGGCAAGAAATCCGGCTTATTAGTGATTCCTAAAGCCCAAAAAAAGTCTGCGGGCTATAGAGAGTTTTCCGTTCGGGCCCCAGTACTCTGGAATGCCCTCCCGGTAACAGTTCGAGATGCTACCTCAGTAGAAACATTTAAGTCTCACCTTAAAACTCATTCGTATACTTTAGCCTTTAAATAGACCTCCTTTTTAGACCAGTTGATCTGCCGCTTTTAAGTACAAAAAGTATAAAAACAAGTTAACAAACATACTATGATCATGTAGAAAAGAATATTACAGTGAATTATTGGACAGCAAAAAAAATAATATGAGAGCAACATGGGGCATTCTCAATAGCATGATTAAAAATGGCACTAAGAGGGATTACCCCATTACTTCTTAGATAGAAATAAACATAATGACATCATAAAGGAAGTAGTTGAAAGCTTTAATAATTACTTTGTAAATATTGGACCAAAATTGGAAGAAAGGATTCCAGACCCAGTTTCAATTGAGGACTATTATGATACCACAGATCGAAATCCCAACTCCATGTTCCTCAGTAATGTGACACAGGAGGAAATAGTTAAAATTGTGAAAAAATGTAAATCAAAGACTTCAACTGGTTGTAATGGAATTGATATGGATACGATAAAAAAGGTGATTGATGAGATCTCAGGACCATTAATGTATATTAGTAACCTATCATTTCAAACAGGTACATTTCCAAACAAAATGAAAATAGCTAAAGTTGCTCCAATTTATAAGACTGGTGAAAAACATCTATTTACAAATTATAGACCTGTTTCTTTACTTCCACAATTTTCTAAAATCATTGAAAAACTCTTCAATAACAGATTAGAGAGTTTCATAAATAAATATAGAATACTGGAAGAGAACCAATATGGATACAGAGCTAATGTTTCAACTTCAATGGCTTTAATTGAAATCACAGAAGAAATTACCAATGCAATAGATAGTAAAAAATGTGCGGCAGCTGTGTTTATGGATCTAACTAAAGCATTTGACACAATTAATCACAATATTTTGATAAAAAAACTGGAACGATATGGCATCAGAGGGTTAGTCTTAAATTGGATAAGAAGTTATCTAACGAACAGGAAACAATACGTGAAGCTAGTCGAACACACTTCTACAATGCTAAATATTTCCTGTGGTGTACCTCAGGGATCAATACTAGGACCTAAATTATTAAATCTCTATGTAAATGACATTTGTAAAGTTACAAGAGATTTAAAGTTAGTATTATTTGCGGATGATACAACAGCCTTTTGTTCAGGAGAGAACACACAGTGGATGATACAAATAATAACAGAAGAAATGAACAAATTTAAAAAACGGTTTGACAAAAACAGACTATCATTGAATCTCAGTAAAACTAAAATAATGCTATTTGGTAACAGTAGAAAACAAAGTCAAACACAAATACAAATAAAAGGAATAGAAATTGAAAGAGTAAATGAAACCAAATTTCTAGGTATAATGATTGATGATAAATTGAACTGGAAATCTCATGTAAAAAATATACAACATAAAGTTGCAAGAAATACATCAATAATGAATAAAGCCAAATATTTTCTAGACCAAAAATCACTTTATATTCTCTACTGCTCACTAGTGTTACCATATCTGAGTTACTGTGTAGAAATATGGGGAAATAATTACAAAAGAACACTTCATTCACTAACAGTGTTACAAAAAAGAACAGTTAGAATAATACATAATGTTGGGTATTTTTTTTTTTTTTTTTTTTTTTCCAAGATGGCGCTGCTGTAGTGGCTGCTGTAGGCAGGAGCTCTGTGCTCTTGTGTCATCCTTTTGTGTTTCCCTCTTGTTTTCATGTGTTATTATATTTTTTTGCATTTTGGTCCGGGACCCTTTGGGACTGTGTGACAAGGGGTGGCACTTTCGTGACCTCTGTGGTGCTTTTTTTGTGGACTTCTGGATCTGCCTCCCGGGAGCCTTTTGGCCATGGAGACCAGCTGCTGGGTCTCTGCCACACCAGAGTCTGTTTGGAGGGACTGGAGGAGATGTGGATGAGGGGACAGGGCTGCGGAATTTGGAGGGACTGGAAGAGGTGTGGATGAGGGGACAGGGCTGCGGAGCTAGCACTGAGCGCTGGGACGGAGAGGCTTCGCGGTGTCTCGACTGGGTGAGCAGGTGTCGGACACCTCAGTCACCTTGGACGTATCCTCGCTCATCCATGCGGACTGGACACTGGCCGAGAGTGGAGTCGGCTGTCTTGGTTGCCTTGTAGGGTTTGCTCCTGTCTCTAGCCATGCTCCCTCCTCCCCAGCGGACAATGGCGTGGAACACCGCAGAGGCCACCACAGTGGATATGTTTCTTTTACTTTTTATTCATAGCTGTATGTAGAAGTGTCTGGTTGTATCTGCTGCTTTAATGTCTTTAATGTCCTATGTGTTCTTTGATGTTTGATGTTTCCCTCTTACACACATGTAAGAGGGATGTGTACTATGGCTATGAGTTGTTGTTTTTTTTCCCTTGGCCTCAGTCTGCACCCCCACTCCAGGGCCCAGGCTTAGACCGATTTTTTAAATTTTATTTTAATCTTCTATTCCCTCCCCCCCCCCCCCCCCCCCGCCCCCCCACCCCTGTTTACCTGTATGTCATCTTTTTTGTCAGCGATCCTGTTCTGTCTCCCTGTAATGTTTGTCTGATCTTGAATGGGATTGTGCTGAAAATTGTAATTTTCCTTAAGGAACTCTCCTGACGGAATAAATAAAGTACTATCTAATCTAATCTAATCTAACATACAAACCCTTTATTTATTGAATCAAAGATACTGAAATTCCACGACATATCAATCAATCAATCAATGTTTACTTATATAGCCCTAAATCACTAGTGTCTCAAAGGGCTGCACAAACCACTACGACATCCTCGGTAGGCCCAAATAAGGGCAAGGAAAACTCGCACCCAGTGGGACGTCGGTGACAATGATGACTATGAGAACCTTGGAGAGGAGGAAAGCAATGGATGTCGAGCGGGTCTTACATCCATCCATTTTCTACCGCTTATTCCCTTTTTGGGGTCGCGGGGGGCGCTGGCGCCCAACTCAGCTACAATCGGGCAGAAGGCGGGGTACACCCTGGACAAGTCGCCACCTCATCGCAGGGCCAACACAGATAGACAGACAACATTCACAATCACATTCACACACTAGGGCCAATTTAGTTTTGCCAATCAACCTATCCCCAGGTGCATGTCTTTGGAAGTGGGAGGAAGCCGGAGTACCCGGAGGGAACCCACGCATTCACGGGGAGAACATGCAAACTCCACACAAAAAGATCCTGAGCCTGGATTTGAACCCAGGACTGCAGGACCTTCGTATTGTGAGGCAGACGCACTAACCCATTCTTCCACCGTGAAGCCCCGGGTCTAACATGATACTGTGAAAGTTCAATTGATAATGGATCCAACACAGTCGCAAGAGTCCAATCCAAAGCGGATCCAACATAGTAGAATTGCAAACAGCTAAGATTATACACATAGCAAACTGCTTCCGAAGAATATACAACAATTCTTCTCAACAAAAGAAGAGAAATATAGTCTTAGAGAAAAATGTAATTTAAAACATTTGTATGCACGTACAACACTTAAGACCTTCAGTATATCAGTATGTGGAATTAAATTATGGAATAGATTAAGCAAAGCAATCAAACAATGTGCTAATATGATCCATTTCAAGAAACTCTTCAAACTGGAAGTGTTTACAAAGTACAAAAATGAAGAACCATGATAAACATTCTGATTTTACTCACCCATTCATTCTCAAAATAATCTGATTTATCTCATCGTATGGAATAAAACTTACTTCACCAATTATTTATTTATTTATTTATTTGTATTGTGATTACTTATTACTTATGGAGTATACATTGTGAATACATTGAGAACAGGAAGTGAACAAAAGTTTTAGCAACTGTTATGTAAAGAAGAGGGGTAGGATTAAATAAGCTCTGCTTCTTCCTACTCCTTTTCGAACATGTTGAAAAGAGAAACTGGAAATTGTGATGTATCATGTTGTATGCTTGCATGTTCGAAATAAACTCAAACTCAAACTCAAAGTCTTTTCTTTTTCTCCTCTGTCCCCCCCTCCTTTGTGGAAGGGGTCCGGTCCGATGACCATGGATGAAGTACTGGCTGTCCAGAGTCGAGACCCAGGATGGACCGTTCGTCGGGACCCAGGACATCTCTACGCTGCTGATCCGACTCCGCTTGGGATGGTTTCCTCGCTGCTGTCTTGGATCCGCTTTGAACTGAACTCTCGCGGCTGTGTTGGAGCCACTATGGATTGAACTTTCACAGTATCATTTTAGACCCGCTCGACATCCATTGCTTTTCGGTCCCCTAGAGGGGACCGAAAGCATTTGAGGTCCTCTCCAAGGTTTCTCATAGTCATCATTGTCACTGGCGTCTCACTGGGTGTGAATTCTCCTTGCCCACTGGGTGTGAGTTTTCTTGCCCTTATGTGGGTTCTTCCGAGGATGTCGTAGTCGTAGTGGCTTGTACAGTCCTTTGAGACATTTGTGATTTAGGGCTATATAAATAAACATTGATTGATTGATTGATTGATTGATTGATTTAACACTCAAAGAGCCATTTTGACCCGTTTCACAAAATAAAGAAAACAATGGGAGCCACAAAACTCTTTAGAAATGTAAAATTAAATAACACTGCATAAAGAGTTTTTTTTTTACTTTGTGCTATGTATAAACCAGGGGTCTCAGACATGCGACCTGCACCTTAAAGGGGAACATTATCACAATTTCAAAAGGGTTAAAAACAATAAAAATCTGTTTCCAGTGGCTTGTTGTATTTTTTGAAGTTTTTTTCAAAATTTTACCGGTCCCGGAATATCCCCAAATAAAGCTTTAAAGTGCCTTATTTTCGCTATCTTCGAAACCACTATCCATTTCCCTGTGACGTCATACAGGGCTGCCAATACAAACAACATGGCGGTTACCACAGCAAAATATAGCGACATTAGCTCGGATTCAGACTCGGATTTCAGCGGCTTAAGCGACTCAACAGATTCCGCATGTATTGAAACAGATGGTCGGAGTATGGAGGCAGATAGCGAAAACGAAATTGAAGAATAAATAGAAGCTATTGAGCGAATAGCTATTGACGCAATTCGGCCATAGCGTGGGTGTACCTAATGAAGTGGCCCATAGAATGGCTGCCTTATTAGCATCGCCGGTAAAATGTGCGGACTAAACGATCAGGACTTTCGCATCTTGTGACACTGGAGCAACTTAAATCCGCCGATTGGTAAGTGTTTGTTTCACATTAAATGTGGGTATGTAGTTTCAAATGTACATACAGCTACCGTAAATAGCATGTTAGCATTGATTAGCTGGCAGTCATGCCGTTACCAAATATGTCTGATTAGCACATAAGTCAACAACATCAACAAAACTCACCTTTGTGATTTTGTTGACTGAATCGTTGCAAATGCATCTGCAGGTTATCCATACATCTCTGTGCCATTTCTGCCTTAGCATCGCCGGTCAAATGTGAAGACACTCTGGCACATTCAAAGGGGGTCTGGCGGCAGATTTCTTGCCAGTGGTGCAACTTGAATCCCTCCCTATTAGTGTTGTTACACCCTCCGACAACACAGCGACGAGGCATGATGTCTCCAAGGTTCCAAAAAATAGTCGAAAAAACGGAAAATAACAGAGCTGAGACCCGGTGTTTGTAATGTGAAAATGAATATAGCGGGTGTGTTACCTCGGTGACGTCACGTTCTGACGTCATCGCTAAAAGACCGATAAACAGAAAAGCGTTTAATTTTACCAAAATTCACCCATTTAGAGTTCGGAAATCGGTTAAAAAAATACATGGTCTTTTTTCTGCAACATCAAGGTATATATTGACGCCTGCATAGGTTTGGTGATAATGTTCCAATTTAATATGAAAATGTAATGATAGTGGGGCCCTCGTGTTTTAAGTGTGACAGCATCACACTTGTCAACCCTCCCAAATATTCAAAGAGACTACCGAATTTCAGATCAACTATTTTCGCGAATGTTTGCAGAATTTCCCTTGAACAACAACAATAAGAGCATCCTATGAAGGCGCTGCCTTTGGCGCCCTCTACAACACGTTCAATCAGCTTGTCACACACACTTTTCTTTTGTAAAGTAAGTCTGAACAGCCGATATGGGCATCGACATCAACTATATGATTTGCCTGGGAATCTGGACTGGACAAAAACAAACAAACAAAGAAAAGAATACACCTCAGTTTTAAGAGGATTCTGTTTTCGGATATCGTACGACCAAACGTTGCTACATACCAAACTAATTTACATTGGTTTACTACATGAAAAACAATACTTTTTTTCCGTTTCGGTATACATTTGATTCGGTCTGTCTTGGAATTTATAGTAAGGATTACAAACAAAAACCGAGACACCCCCTTTGTAAATTAAAAAAAAAAAAAAAAATACTGTGGATGTAAACCATCAGCTGCGCGTCGCATCTTTTCATCCCCTACAAGAAAAATTGCCAGAGAAAAGACTCTGGAACCCGGTGAACACATCAATCCTTCATGCACCAGCTCTCGATGACCTCCTCCAACAAGATATCCATCAGTCCCGACACAAACCAAACGGGATCACAGTCCGAGTGAATTGTGTCATTGTGAGGCTGATAATGGCTGCCTTCTTACACACATTACATGCAAGTCGGGGGGCGCTCGCCTTGGTCGCCTGTTTCTGCGTGAAGTAAAATGCCTCCCATTGAACAGGGCATAGGCAGAGCTGTTAAACGTTTATGGAGGTTGTTTAAACAGCCGTTAACTGCAGATTAAGCGGAATCTGTGCCTCTGGCCTCGAAAACTCTGCTGTACAGATCCTGTGGACGCAAACACACAAACGCCTTCATGCAAGCACAAGGGAACACACTCAGTTTGACAACCCTATAAGACTGAACACACACACACACACACACACACACACACACACGCACACACACACACACACACACACACACACACACACACACACACACACACACACACACTCCTGCACACACACACACACACATACAATGGCAGAGACTCAGACCTCCAAAACTCCTATAAACAAACTTCTAAGGCCAGTTGCAAAATTAAGAATTCACATTTTGCACTGTTGGATCTTAAGAAGGTTCTAAGTAGAGCTTTAAAATGCAAAATTAAAAAATGGGAGTGAAACAAAAACAAATGTTGACGTAGCAAAGTGAAATATGCTGTTTATCAGCTGATCAAAAGTTTAAGACCACAGCCTTTTTAAGGGAAACTTCCCTTTTTTTTGGGAATTTGCCTATTGTTCACAGTCTAACTCAGTGGTCCCCAACCACAGATTGGTACCGGGCCGCAGAATAATTTTTTATTAATTTTTATTATTTTTTAATAATTAATTTTTTTATTTTTTTCAATTAAAACAGCATAAACACAAGGTACAAGTACAATTAGTGCACCCACCCAAAAAAAAAAAACCTTTTTCATGACAAAAACCTCCCTTTTTCATGACAAAGGAAAAAAAAAATTTTTTATCTTATCAGATAGCTAACATGATATAATCCTTGATGAAAAAAAATCCCAAACGTTTGTAGTGTAGTTTAGGCCTTTTTAGTGAAGGATCAATCGTATATTTTGTAAAAAGGTTTAGCCCTTCAAAATCTTCAAAGTCCAAAAGAAAGCTTAAAGGCCTAATGAAATGAGATGTTCTTATTTAAACGGGGATAGCAGGTCCATTCTATGTGTCATACTTGATCATTTCGCGATATTGCCATATTTTTGCTGAAGGGATTTAGTAGAGAACATCGAAGATAAAGTTTGCAACTTTAGGTCGCTAATAAAAAAGCCTTGCCTGTACCGGAAGTAGCAGACGATGTGCACGTGACATCACTGGTTGTAGGGCTCCTCACATCCTCACATTGTTTACAATCATAGCCAACAGCAGCGCGAGCAATTCTGACCGAGAAAGTGACAATTTACCCGTTAATTTGAGCGAGGATGAAAGATTCGTGGAAGAGGAAATTTAGAGTGAAGGCCTAGAAAAAGAAAAAAAAAAGGCGAGGGCAGTGAGAGTGATTCAGATGTTTTTAGACACATTTTGTCACGTGTACGCGGCGCACTTGTTGCGCGGAGTTGCCACTTCGTGGATGCACAACGACCAGTCAGCAGGAGTGCAGGTAAGAAACTGATTTTAATATAATTAAACAAAAGCACACTGGTACAAAATGGAAAATAAAGCGCGTGCCTACGCACGGGAAGCTAAAGCTAGACTTAGCATGAAACAACTAGACAGTCCAAAAGAGAAGGGAGGGCGGAGGGAGGACCTGGTGGAGGGCTGACAAGTCCTGCATCCTTGACTCCACCAAGAACACCACAGGCAGCGGCGGCGGGTGGGACGCTGCCACCACAAAAGTTTAGGTGGGTGGGCCCGCAGAGGCCACATCCGTGGCTGACGAGGACCAGGGCGCGTCCTGTGAGGAGGACGCCCTGGGTAGGGCCACCATCATGGCCGGCGTGGGGATGGACGCACCTGCCGAGGAGGACGCCCGTGGTACGGCTACACCCGTGGAGATGGAAGCGCCCAGCGAGGTGGACATCCTGGGCACGGCCACACCCATGACCGACGTGGAAGCAGATGCGCCTGGCGAGGAGGACAACCTGACCCTTGGCGTGGACCTGGACCCCGAGTTGGACCGCGGCGCTGACCAGGACATAGACGTCGACCTGGACGTCGTCTTGGACTTGGACTTGGAGGCCGGCTTGGGCTTTGAGGCCGGCTTGGAGGCCGGCTTGGACTTTGCGGCCAGCTTGGAGGCCGGCTTGGACTTTGAGGCCGGCTTGGAGGCTGGCTTGGACTTTGAGGCTGGCTTGGAGGCCGGCTTGGACCTTGAGGCCGGCTTGGACTTTGAGGCCGGTTTGGACTTTCAGGCCGGCTTGGAGGCCGGCTCGGACTTTGAGGCCGGCTCGGACCTTGAGGCCGGCTCGGACCTTGAGGCCGGCTTGGAGGCCGGCTCGGACCTTGAGGCCGGCTTGGAGGCCGGCTCGGACCTTGAGGCCGGCTTGGAGGCCGACTCGAACTTTGACTCGGAGGCCGGGTTGGACTTGGATTCGGAGGCCGGCTTGGAGGCCGGGTTGGACTTGGACTCGGAGGCCGGGTTGGACTTGGACTCGGAGGCCGGCTTGGAGGCCGTCTTGGACTTGGACTCGGAGGCCGGCTTGGAGGCCGCCTCGGACCTTGAGGCCGACTATGAAGGCCGACTCGGACTTTGACTCGGAGGCCGGGTTGGACTTGGACTCGGAGGCTGGCTTGGAGGCCGGGTTGGACTTGGACTCGGAGGCCGGGTTGGACTTGGACTCGGAGGCCGGCTTGGAGGCCGGGTTGGACCTGGACTCGGAGGCCGGCTTGGAGGCCGAGTTGGACCTGGACTCGGAGGCCGGCTTGGAGGCCGGGTTGGACCTGGACTCGGAGGCCGGCTTGGACTTGGACTCGGAGGCCGGCTTGGAGGCCGGCTTGGACTTGGACTCGGAGGCCGGCTTGGACTTGGACTCGGAGGCCGGCTTGGACTTGGACTCGGAGGCCGGTTTGGACTTGGACTCGGACTTGGACTTGGAGGCCGGCTTGCACCTGGACTCGGACTTGGACTCGGAGGCCGGCTATGACTTGGACTCAGAGGCCGGCTATGACTTGGCGGTCGAGCTCGGCGTGGTGTAGGCGTGGGAGGTTGGCGTGGTGCCGGCACTGGGGCTAGCCTTAGCCGTGAACTTGGCGTTGGGCTAGGTGCTAGCTTTGGTGCAGGTGGCTCGTCTGTTGGTGCGGGCGGAGCCAGCGGCAAGGCAGGCAGCAACTTCAATGGAAGGAGGTCTGCCTGTGCCACTGACACGCCATCAGCCTTGCCCCCCCCCCCCCCCCCCCCCCCCCAGGAAGCAGATTCCAGATGCCTGAAGGAGCGGGTGGGGGGGGCATTTGTGCGAGCTTGGAGTCTGTCGAGGGCGTGGGAGGGTGGGCGCTTGGAAACCTGGAAGCTGGCCTTGTGCGTGTGCGCCGCACGCGTCCCTCAGGCAGATTGATAGCAGGTGCCGGGGAGGAAAAACCGCATGGGAAGCGCCTGGCAGTCGCTGCTGGGGGAAAAGTCCTGCACTTTTTTCCTTGTGCACGCATCTGCACGGGGCCTGGTCACCGCTGGAGCCCTCGCCTCACGGGGGGTGTGACGTACCCGCGTGGCTGGCAACGCGCTGAGGAGAACGTCGGGGTGGCTTGTGCTTGGGGGCGGAAGCGGTCCTCCGCGTCCGCTATCCTCGCCATCAGTAGCCCCCACGCCACCACAGCTTCGGCCGGCAGATCCTCCTCCGGCAGCTCTATCTCGCCCTCGCTCTCCCCTGGACGAGAGTCTGCTCGGAGCTCCCGGAAGATCTCCATTTTTTCCTCCTCGGAGAGGAACACCTGTTCTTGCTGGGGCTGCATTCGTGCGAAGTGGCTCTTGGCTCGGCTCATTCTGTCACGTGTTCGGCGCACTTGTTGCGCGGAGTTGCCACTTCGTGGATGCACAACGACCAGTCAGCAGGAGTGCAGGTAAGAAACTGATTTTAATATAATTAAACAAAAGAACACTGGTACAAAATGGAAAATAAAGCGCGTGCTTACGCACGGGAAGCTAAAGCTAAACTCAGCATGATACAGAAAGTCCAAAAGGTGACGTGCCGAACGCACGCGAAGCTGAGACGGAACTTAGCACAACAAAAGCAGGGATAAGCAGAGAATACATACGTGTCGTGTTGCATAAAGCAAACAATGAGCCGAGGACGAACTGAGGAATCAGGTGGGCTTAAATACACAAATAATAATCAAAAACAGGTGTGTGACAGGAGCCCGTGAGGAGAAACACACTACGTTGCCATGGTGACTAAACGGGGAAGTGCTCAAACACAACGAATCGGCAGAGTCCAGAACTAAACATGAACAAACACATATAAACGGCAAAACAATAAACGATCCGCGTGACACATTTACTAGGATAATTCTGGGAAATCTCTTATCTGCCTATTGTGTTGCTATTGTTTTAGTGCGTTAAATAATACCTTAAAGTCGGAGGGGTGTGGCCACGGGTGTATTGACGCCAGAGTCTCTGAGAGAAGTCACGGCAGCGGCAGGAGGATGCTGGCTCCGCTGATCTCCGGTAAGAGGCGACTTATTTCCTCAATTTTCACACCGAAAAATGCCGGTTGAGATGTAGTCGGGAACCATGTTCGCTTGACCGCTCTGATCCATAGTAAAGCTTCACCTCCGGGGAATTTCAAACAAGGAAACACTGTGTGTTTGTGTGGCCAAAGGCCAAAAGCTTCCCACCTCCATCTTTCTACTTTGACTTCTCCATTATTAATTGAACAAATTGCAAAAGATTCAGCAACACAGATGTCCAAAATACTCTGTAATCGTGCAACGAAAAGAGACGACTTTTAGCCGTAAGTGTTGCTGGAGTAATATGTCCCCTCCAACCAATAACGTCACAAACATGGGTCATCATCGCGTCATCATTCCGCGACGTTTTCAACAGGAAACTCGGTGGGAAATTTAAAATTGTAATTTAATAAACTAAAAAGGCCGTATTGGCATGTGTTGCAATGTTAATATTTCATCATTGATATATAAACTATCAGACTGCGTGGTCGGTAGTAGTGGGTTTCAGTAGGCCTTTAAAGCCTGCAGTTTGTGTTGTATTTTGACCCTCCTGTCTTGCCGTAGCCAGCTTAGTGTGGTTGTGTTTCAGAGAGCAGTTGAGAGCAAATGTCAAACAAACAGCACTCATTGCAGGCATTTAAGCTTTCTTTTCGACTTTGAAAGTCTAAACCTTTTTACAAAATATATGATTGATCCTTCACTAAAACAGCCTAAACTACACTACAAACGCTTGGGACTCTCTCATAATGACTATTATGCCCCACAAAACTGATTTCCACCACTAGGTGTCTTAGAAAATAACATTGTGGGGCATAACAGTCATTAGGAGAGACAAGACGATGGATTTGTTTATTTCTTAATGCATTCTAAGTCGTAAGTATAAGTCAATATTGTTTTTGTAAGCGCTAACGCGGACAAACCATTTTTAGCGTCACCGTGATTACAGGGCTCGAACGTCTTGTACTGCTCTGTCGACATCAGCGGCTGGTGAGCTGCTTTCCCGGCCCGGAAGGCAGCATAAATAAAACCTTTCACCTGGATAGTAGAAGGATGAAAGCATACCCCGACGAGATGGTCAACACTGGCATCCAATTTAGACCCGGAAATGGCGAGAAAGACACGAAAAGACGCTTGATCTGTGCTTGGTTTCACCTCCCTTTTGTCTTTGCTAAGACCAATCATTCTTCATCCAAACAGGAATAAAACACGATTCTATCAGCCGGAATCTTAATGGGAGCAGGCATTGTACAGTAAGTGATGTTTGATTATGTTTGTTGGCTCTCATAAAGTTTGCTGTGAGTGATAATCAGGAATTTTGTTGAAGGAAAAAGCCAATGTCGTGATGCGTTTTTTAAAATTAATGCGCCACTGAATTCTCCAAATGTTCAAAATACGTAAATATTAAATGATATTATAAATGTGTCTGTTACTACATTATATATATATACTTACATCATGTATATAAAACCTTAATGAAGGTGTTTGGATGTTTTCTAAGGGCTTTATAGGCAGAATAGAGCCACTCCAGTAGGCTCCATTGTATGCAGGCTTTTGATTGCATTTATTTACTATTTAGAATGCACAGAAAAAAATAACATTTGTGTTTTTGTTTTACAAAAGGATTGTGAATGAAAAAAAAGAAGTCAAGATCGTCACAAATAGTATGTTGATGAGATTTAGTGTCAGTATTCACTTTTTAAAAACGCCGCTGTACATAGTGGTACAAGGATGTAAGGAGAAATACAAAGTGCCAATTAACCTTAAAGGGACTGCCTTTGCGTGCCATCCCAATCATACAATATCGGTGACTTTTCATACACACTAGTGAATGCTAGCATACTTGGTCAACAGTCATACAGGTCACACTGAGGGTGGCCGTATAAACAACTTTTACACTGTTACAAATATGCGCCACACTGTGAACCCACACCAAACAAGAATGACAAACACATTTCAGGAGAACAGCCACACCGTAACACAACATAAACACAACAGAAGAAATACCCAGCATCTCTTGCAGCACTAAGTCTTCTAGGACGCTACAATATACACCCCCGCTACGCCCCCACAGCGCCACCGCCCCCCGTCCCCCCAACCCCGCCCACCTTAACATCCAAGCTGCTTTTTTTTCCATAACATGAATCAATTTATTTTGGAAAACTTTGTTACATTGTTTAATGCATCCAGCAGGGCATCACAACAAAATTAGGCATAATAATGTGTTAGTTATACGACTGCATATATCGGTATCGGTTGATATCGGTATCGGTAATTAAGAGTTGGACAATATCGGAATATCGGATATCGGCAAAAAAGCCATTATCGGACATCTCTACTCCTTAGCAATTCTGCTGAAAAGGATACTTTATCACTCCAAGCAACATTTGTAAGTTTTACAATATAACCCAAAAAACGTTTTATACTTGCTAATCCATTCCATGTGTAATTTCTGTAGGGGTGTTTACCTGCATATTTGTATGCGCCTGCATAATGTAATGAATCTAGCGTCGTTAGCATTGGTCAACATGCTAACACATGTTCACAAGTGTCTGTGTTACAATTACTAACTTACAATGATATTCTTGTATTTTTTTCAGTTTCATACATTCACCAACACATCACTGTGGAGAGGCGGAGCCGACAGCAGGATGGGACAAACAGCAGTCCTACCAAAGATGACGGCCAGGAAGCGGAGCATGCAGCGAAGCGGAGAGGCGGGGCACGCTTGGAGCGGCGCTGCAGCCAACAGAGTCAGGTGCGTAAACAACGCACCTGCTCTCAATCCCTGCATTTCCTCCTACAGTTTAAAAGGGGAGAAGGAGGAGCAATCGTGGCAGAAGTAGGAGAAAAAACAACCGACAACGAGAGCGACCAGGAGAGAGATGAGCCCCCGCGGAAGACGCAGCCACCGGCCACCGAAAAGCGCGCCGAGACGAGCAGGAAGAGAGGTCGCGCTAGAAATTGGCGCGACCGACTGGAACGAAAACTTGTTTATTGAAATAATAAACGAGAGTCAAACCTGCTACCATGCGTCATGTATTGATGGTCCATAATGCCCACACGATGACGGCTGGAGACTTGTCACAATCACGTTGTCTGTTTAGCTGCTTGGAGAGCGAGCTTCAGCAGGTAGTGACTCCATGACGATAACTTCTGTTTGGTTTGATCAGCTGTTTAACTGCAGTGTGACAGGCACTGTTCAGAAACAATTCAAGTATGTAAATAAATGTTTTTGTACTGGTATATATTTGCGGCTTATGTGCAGCGAATATATGTACAAATATTTTCTTCTTCTAAAATTTGTTGGATGCAGCTTGAATTAGATTAGATTAGATAGTACTTTATTTATTCCTTCAGGAGAGTTCCTTCAGGAAAATTAAAATTTTCAGCACAATCCCATTCAAGATCAGACAAACATTACAGGGGGACAGAACAGGATCACCGATGGGTCTACCGGCTTCCAGCGCCCCTTACAAAAAATGGGAGATACAGGTAAACAAGTGGGGGGAATGGGAGAAAAAAATAGAAGATTAAAATAAAATAAAATATGATAAAAAAATCGGTCTAAGCCTGGGCCCTGGAGAGGGGGTCCAGACTGAGGCCAAGGGAAAAAAACAACAACTCATAGCCATAGTACACATCCCTCTCACATGTGTTTAAGAGGGAAACATCAAACATCAAAGAAGAAAATAGCGGTGCTCTCTACAGCCCGGATAATACGTTATGTTTATTTTAACTTCATGTTCTTTTGCTTTGACGCACTGCCATCAGAAGAGTCTGCTTCACCCTTGGGAGACTTCATGCAGGGGGAAAACGGATCCGAGACAACACCTCAACCTAGAGCTGTCTAAGTCTGTGAGCATATAAAACCAGCTGATGATCGGATGAGAAGTGAAGCGTCGTCTAAGACAACCTGAACAGTCCAGCTGCAATCTATGCTATGCCCTGAGAGTACATTCGTTTTCACCCCATTTGCGATGAAGCGGAAAATTGAGCTCAGGTGCATCCGGTTTCCACTGATCATTCTCAGAAATGTCTCTCTGTTTCTTTGGTGTACACCTGTGGATTGGACATAACTTAGAAGAGTAGAGACTTGTCCATGTACGGACTTACAGGTGACAGCAAAAACCAATCATAAAATCAAAGGAATTGTCTGTAGCCCTCAGTGAGGATTGTCTCCAGGGCACAAATGTGGTGGAAGGTTTCCGCTTTGTCGGTACCAATCAGCATCATCCATAAATGGACCCTTCCCAGTGCTTCGCAATCAGGGGAGAAGCGCCTCTGTCAGAGAGGTGACCTAAAACCCGATGGTACATTGATACATGATTTTTTCAGTATTGTCCATACTAAATACGGACAATACTGAAATGGTTCCTCGCTCTTTACCATAAAGAGATGATAATGTACAGTAGAGAAGGAATTCCTATGGCCCCCTTCCTGGGTGAGAGGAAGAAAGGGGGTTAATCATTTTGCAATGCAGTCTGCTAAAAATGATGGAAAGCACCACCCTACATAGTAAAGGACGCTGTGGTCAAAATTGGAATTGCCACAAAATACATTTTGAGATATTCAGCACTAATGCCATCTGGCAGCCAAAGTGGATAGTGCACCCTCCTAATTTGCCACGTATCATGTGTCAGGTAAACCGTGACAAATTGGCCCCTACTCAGTGGTCTAGTGGTTAGAGTGTCCGCACTGAGATCGGTATGTTGTGAGTTCAAACCCCGGCCGAGTCATACCAAAGACTATAAAAAAATGGGACCCATTGCCTCCCCGCTTGGCACTCAGCATCAAGGGTTGGAATTGGGGGTTAAATCACCATAAATGATTCCCCGGGCGCGGCACCGCTGCTGCCCACTGCTGCCCTCCCTTCCCAGGGGGTGATCAAGGGGATGGGTCAAATGTAGAGGACCAATTTCACCACACCTAGTGTGTGTGTGACAATCGTTGGAACTTTAACTTAACTTTAACTATATGAATCTCCTTCCTACTGTAAGGTTGTTAGTGTGGCAGAAATGTATTTATGGCCTAACTCTGCTTGAAAAAAAACACACTGCACATGTGCGTGTTTTGCCAAAAAATAAGACATAGCAGAAACGATCTATGTTTCAGTTTTGTTTACATTCATCGTGGTATCGAATAAGTATCAAGAATTGTGTAAGTTCATAGGTATCGGTACCAACTACTGAAATTTTTGTATCGTGAAAACCCTCGTATAGATCTTACATATTTTGGATATGTCATTATGGAACAAAAAAGTCCTTTAGTGCCCACGGTTATTGATTTTGTTCCAGCCATTTAGATCAATGTATATTCTTAGTAACACTGTAATTGTGCAGTCACATTTAAATGAGGAAGTTCTTCACAGGCAGGATGCACGGGTCTATTAATGTTCTGTTTGTGGATTTAGTCTTTGTTTTCTGAGAAAGAGGCTTTATGATTTTGCCTTAGTGACTAATTGGTTTCTCTCATGCTGCACTTAGGGCTGTTTCATCTGGTCACATCCGTCATGTCCTCCCTTATGGACCAATCCCTTATTTCCATGACCTTGTTTCTTCTCCAACTGTCTTTTGGTGTCTCTTTGTTTGCTACTCGGAGTCATCACTATTCCTATCAGATATAATGTTGTATCAACATTTGTGGAAAATGACTCACCCCGGATTTCCACTGGATGCGTAAGATCTCTGCCAAAGATCTCGCAAATCTGTGCTTAATCACGTGGTAAGAGGAGTTGTAGTAAAGCGAACCACAAACAGTTTATTCTGTCCTAGAGGAGCAGAAGGAAATAAAGTTGGTCCTGCCATTCAGGTTGCATCAGCTCCGTTACTTCATTGTCTTTCATGTCCTTTTTTGTTCTTTGATGTTTGATGTTTCCCTCTTACACACATGTAAGAGGGATGTGTACTATGGCTATGAGTTGTTTTTTTCCCCCCTTGGCCTCAGTCTGGACCCCCTCTCCAGGGCCCAGGCTTAGAATGATTTTTTAATTTGATTTTAATCTTTTATTTTTTTCTCCCATTCCCCCCACTTGTTTACCTGTATCTCACCTTTTTTGTAAGGGGCACCCATAGGGCCCTATGTGTGCACGTGCCAGCTCTAAGGGACCTGTTTTTTTTGTCCCTATACCATCAGAGGTCCCCTAAAGGTGACAGTTTGAACAGAGCGATGTCCCCATTAAGTAAGCATTGCCAGAACACCATGGAGCTCATGTAAGCTTAATGATGTAGTTACATTATTATATCACTAACATACACACACACACACACACACACACACACACACATTCTTATATGTGTTATCTTCTTGAGACCTCCGAAAAATGCCAACCTCTTTAGGACCACCCTTTCTAGATGTATAAAGATTTGTATTCACAACATAAATATGCAATTGTTAAAAGGTAAGATTTTAGTAAATTTTTGTTGTTGATTTTTTTGTTCGTAATTGGTTTTTAATCTTCATTATTTACTTCAAGTTATTACATCTCTATATAGTTATTTTTTTTAATTTTATTATTTTGGCCAATGCGGGCGCATTTACATTTCTTACAAACACTTGCTATTACATATGTTGGCCAGAGGGAGAGCACTTTAAATTTTTACACACACTTGTTATTTCATATGTTGACCAGAAGCGGAGCAATTTTAAAACCGACACACAGTCAATTTGAAAAATCCCTCTTTTTTGGGACCACCCTAATTTTGATGGATTTCACAACCAGGGGTGCAAATGAGACATTCTCTATTAGATGCAATGGTTTTCTGTATTGGTACCATGACTTTGGTCCTAACTTGTTCACCGGTCCTTATATGAAAGGTACTTTTCCTTGTTGATGTCTCAAGAACGGTAGAAATACAAGAACAAACACACACACACACAGACACAGACTTCTCTTTCACTTACTATCACTCTCCTGCTTCCCTGGCACTCCGATGGTTTTTGACACAGGCTCCCATATAGCTGTCTAAATATGCCTGCAAAATGATTAATTGATTTTGATCATCCAAAGACAGCATGTCCTTATCCATGTGTCAACGAGGTAAAATTACGTCTGAAAACCTTTGACAAGTTGACTTCAGGTCCGTCCTCGTCCATTAGAACGCTTCAAAGTGTAAAATAAGATCCGCCTTGAACATGGAGTATTTTATTTAGAAAATATAAAGAACATTTTTATATGATGTCTGTGCTTGACTTCCTGTCCAACACAGAAAGAGTCCACCGCCGTGGCGGCACAGTTCCACATCCAGTGGTAATCCAGGGCAACATGGGCACAATTTTTAATCTTTTAATGAAACAGAAAATGTATATTGTTATACAAGCTGTACACTGACTACTTTACTACTATATATCTTTACTATTTATTATTATCTAGTGTTTTTTGTTCAGTATTGTCCCATGAAAATACAATTGAAGCCCAGTTTCCATTAGTAAGCCGCTCCAAATGGTCCAATGAAAAATTAATCAAGATTTACCTCAACTGATTGTAATGGAACTGATATGGAAACAATAAAAAAGGTTATTTAAGAGATTTCAGAACCTTTAACATATTGTATATCAGCAACCTATCATTTCAAATCGGCAAATTCCCAAACAAAATTAAAACAGAAAACTTGTACCAATTTTCAAGACAATTTACAGATCTGTTTCTCTACTTACACAGAAGAAATCAATAGATTAAAAATATGGTTTGATAAAAACAGACTATCTTTGAATCTCAATAAAACTAAAGTGATGTTATTTGGTAACAGTAGAAGGTAAACTGTTATTACACCCATTTTTGGGTATAATAATAGATGAACTGGAAACTTCATGTAAAAAATATACAACATAAAGTAGCAAGAAACACGTCAATAATGAATAAAGCAAAATATGTTCTGGACCAAAAATCCCTTCATATTATCTACTGCTCACTAGTGTTACCATATCTGAGTTATTGTGTAGAAAAATGGGAAAACAACTACAAATGTGCGCTTCATTCATTGACTGTATTACAAAAAAGATCAATTAGAAAAATACATAACGTTGGATGTAGAGAACATACAAACCCTTTATTTATTGAATCAAACATATTGAAATTCAACGATTTGGTGCATTGGCAAACTGCTAAAATTATGTACAAAGCAAACTATAACCTGCTATGCAAGAATGCACAACAATTCTTCTCAACAAAAGTGGAGAAATATAACCTTAGAGGAAAATCAATTTGAAACATTTGTATGCTCGTACAACATCCATCCATGTATTTTCTACCGCTTATCCCAGCTGCACTCATATTAGTATGTGGAATCAAATTATGGAATAGATTAAGCAAAGATATCAAACGAAGCACTAACATGATTCAGTTTAAGCAATTGTCCAAACTACAAGTGTTCACAAAGTATACAGAGAAGAACAATTATTATAAACTTCTTGAACCTTTAAAAAAAAAAAATATATATATGTAAACCCCGTTTCCATATGAGTTGGGAAATTGTGTTAGATGTAAATATAAACGGAATACAATGATTTGCAAATCATTTTCAACCCATATTCAGTTGAATATGCTACAAAGACAACATACTTGATGTTCAAACTGATAAACATTTTTTTTTGTTGCAAATAATCATTAACTTTAGAATTTGATGCCAGCAACTCATGACAAAGTTGGGAAAGGTGGCAATAAATACTGATAAAGTTGAAGAATGCTCATCAAACACTTATATGGAAAATCCCAATGGTGTGCAGGCTAATTGGGAACAGTTAGGTGCCATGATTGGGTATAAAAGCAGCTTCCATGAAATGCTAAGTAATTCACAAACAAGGATGGGGTGAGGGTCACCAAACTGTAAGCAAATTGTCGAACAGTTTTAGAACAACATTTCTCAACAAGCTATTGCAAGGAAATTAGGGATTTTACCAAAAAGTTCAGAGAATCTGGAGATATCACTGCACGTAAGCGATGATATTACGAACTTTTGACCCCACAGGCGGTACTGCAGCAAAAACCGACATCAGCGTGTAAAGGATATCACCACATGGGCTCAGGAACACTTCATAAAACCACTGTCGGTACCTACAGTTGGCCGCTACATCTGTAAGTGCAAGTTAAAACTCTACTATGCAAAGCCAAACCCATTCATCAACAATATCCTGAAACGCCGCCGGCTTGGCTGGGCCCGAGCTCACCTAAGATGGACTGATGCAAAGTGGAAAGGTGTTCTGTGGTCGGACGAGTCCACATTTCAAATTATATTTGGAAACCGTGGACGTGGTGTCCTCCAGAACAAAGAGCAATATGACTATTCGGATTGATATAGGCGTAAAGTTCAAAAGCCAGCATCTGTGATGGTATGGGGGTGTATTAGTGCCCAAGGCATGGGTAACTTACACATCTGTGAAGGCACCATTAATAATGAAAGGTCCATACAGGTTTTGGACTAACATATATTGTCATCCAAGCAACGTTATCATGGACGCCCCTGCTTATTTCAGCAAGACAAGTGTTACAACAGCATGGCTTCGTAATAAAAGATTGCGGGTACTTTCCTGGCCCGCCTGCAGTCTAGACCTGTCCCCCATTGAAAATGTGTGGCACATTGAGAAGCGTAAAATACGACAGCGGAGACCCCGGACTGTTGCACGACTGAAGGGCTACATACAACAAGAATTCCACTTTCAAAGCTTCAACAATTAGTTTCATCAGTTCTTAAACGTTTATTGAGTGTTGTTAAAAGAAAATGTGATGTAACACAGGGGTGAACATGCCCTTTCCTAAATACTTTGGCATGTGTTGTAGCCATGAAATTCTAAGTTATTTCTAATTTGCAAAAAAAAAAAAAGTTTATGAGTTTGAACATCAAATATCTTGTCTTTGTAGTGCATTCAATTGAATATGGGTTGAAAATGATTTGCAAATCATTGTATTCCGTTTATATTTAGATCTAACACAATTTCCCAACTCATATAAAAACGGGGTTTGTATTTCCCCACACCGTCTGAGTGTATTTTGTTTTCCCCACTCCTTTTGAGTGCATTTTCTGTTATTGTTCCACTTGCTGTGAGTGTGTCTTTTCTTTTTAAACATTGTTATTTTTGGAAACGGTTTCATCTCTGCTTTGGAGCCACAACTATATTAAACAGTATATGGTTTTGGTTTTACTTTATTTCAAACATGCAAACGGTTACAATATGGTACATCACATATTTCCAGTTTCATTTAATGTTACTCCTTTCCGTTTCATTGCAATTTCAAACACATTTGTTCACCTTGGTATATAAATTTTAATCAAGTCTTTTCAAAACAGGTTACAAAAGCCTCTCTTGGCTGCTGACGGGTGTCATGAATTTTCAGTAAGTAAGCGCGGATGCGCCCTAAAAAACATATTTTTAAAAATCAATTCTTAAAATTTATGATTCGACTTCAAATTGTAATGTGTTAGATCAGGGGTGTCAAACTCAAATACAGAGTGGGCCAAAATTTTAAACTGAACAAGGCCGCGGGCCAAGGTTGAACAAATTAACCTTTTAATAGGGACCCAAACAAGTTTTGCATTGAATATTGAACAAGCGAGACTTATATAACTTTATAGTGACATGCAAAATCGAGTTTCAAATAATACTAAAAATTAAAAAATAGCAATGGCATATCAAATCAAATTTAAATAGAAATTTAATGCCTCTTTTCTATTTGCAGCATTCTCAGGTAAATATCAAAATAAACTTTTCCCGCAGGCTAATAATAAATGTTTATATTGTAGCATCCAGGAAGAGGTAGTACTTCAAGGGGTTCTGTGTATTTGTTACAGTGCGGTTGTTCTCTCGAAATTTGCTTGTCATTCTCGTTTAGTGTTGGTTCACAGTGTGGCGCATATTTGTAACAGTCTTAAAATTGTTTATACGGCCACCCTTAGTGTGACCTTTACGGCTGTTGACCAAGCTTGCATTGCATTAGCGTGTGTGTGTGTAAAAGCCACATATATCATGAAACTAGGCCGGCACGCTGTTTCTACGTAGGAAAAGCGGACGTGACGAAAGGTTTTAGAGGACGCTTGAGGCAGTGCCTTTAAGGCACGCCCCCAATATTGTTGTCCAGGTGGGAATCGGGAGAAATTTGGGAGAATGGTTGCCCCCTGTGATTTTCGTGAGGGGCACTGAAATTTTGGATTCTCCTTGGAAAATAGGAGGGGTTAGCAAGTATGAGTATTAGCGGTGAATGTGGTGTTATAGCGACACTGCCGCTGTATAATACCGGCGGGCCAGCTCTAATGTTAATTTGATATTGCCTCAAGGGCCAAATGAAAATACACGGCGGGCCAAATTTGGCCCGTGGGCCAGAGTTTGACACCCATGTGTTAGATTATTAAAAATTATTGGGATGTGAATATTTCTTTCCAGCTCTTCTAGTGCAACAACGTTGAGAATTTTTTGGTCATTTCAAAAACACGGGATGAGTAAAACGTTCTTTATCTACCAATATTTATTAGAACTTGAGTAGTTTTTTAATCAAAACCGCATCCTTTAAAAATGTGTTTAAATAAAGTCCATCATCAATGTTGGGTTGATGACAGTGTGTTGCAGTCAAATAATTGTTCCTATTCTGACCCGCCTTTTTCTGTGTAACTTGGCCTTGAAATGAAAGACTGGCCTTATTGAGAAATACTGCATCTGGGAAACGCTCCTGCTCACCCGTAATCCTAAACAAGATAAGTGGTACAGAGAAAGAATGAATGACAGTCAGGAAAGTCGCGGCTTTCTTTAAGAGAGTGTGAGAGTGTGACAGGACCGATTACCTTTGCCAATGACAACATTTCCCAGGGTGATGCGACAGCCGTGACGTAAGGTTCAGGTTGTGGCTTGAGCAGGTTGTTCCATGCATGCCCTGTCTAATGGGGATTTAGTCTCCTTAGGCTTTTCTGTAGATAGCTGCAGAGGCAGTTTGTGGGAAGTAAACTGTACACGGAGAGGAAATGTCATTATGCCACCAAGCTGGTGATTGGTCACTGTCAGGGTAAGACACTTATTAACAGGTCAAGGATGGTGTGACTGCACAGATGAGTCAGTTCCAGGATTCAAGAAACTTTAGTGTCATACCAGCACACAAAATACACATGACATTTAGTACCCAAGGTCCTAGATTTGCCCAATGAGTACCACAGCAACCCAAATATCTACATCAGGGGTCACCAACCTTTTTGGAACCAAGAGCTATTTCTTGGGTACTGATTAATGCGAAGGGCTACCAGTTTGATACACACTTAAATAAATTGCCAGAAATAGCCAATTTGCAAAATTTACCTTTAATAAATAAATCTATATATACATTTAAATAAATGGGTACTTCTGTCTGTCATTCCGTCGAACATTTTTTTTCCTTTTACGGAATATATTTTTTTAGATAATACATGATGAAAAAAACACCTAATTGAAGAGTTTAAAAGAGGAGAAAACAAGAAAAAAATGAAAATTGAATTTTGAAACATAGTTTATCTTCAATTTCGACTCTTTCAAATTTAAAATTCAACCAAAAAAAAGGAGAGAAAAACTAGCTCATTCGAATCTTTTCGAAAAAATTAAAAAAAGAATTTATGGAACATCATTAGTAATTTTTCCTGATTAAGATTAATTTTAAAATTTTGATGACATGTTTCAAATAGGTTAAAATCCAATCTGCACTTTGTTAGAATAGACAACAAATTGGACCAAGCTATATTTCCAACAAAGACAAATCATTATTTCTTCTAGATTTTCCAGATCAACAATTTTAAAAGAAATTCAAGACTTTGAAATAAGATTTAAATTTGATTCTAAAGATTTTCTAGATTTGCCAGAATATTTTTTTGAATTTGAATCATAATAAGTTTGAAGACATATTTCTCAAATATTCTTTGTCGAAAAAACAGAAGCTAAAATGAAGAATTAAATTAAAATGTGTTTATTATTATTTACAATAAAAAAAAAAAATTCACTTGAACATTGATTTAAATTGTCAGGAAAGAAGAGGAAGGAATTTAAAAGGTAAAAAGGTATATGTGTTTAAAAATCCTAAAATCATTTTTAAGGTCGTGTTTTTTCTCTAAAATTGTTTTTCGGAAAGTTTTAAGAAGCAAAGTAAAAAAAGTTATGAATTTATTTAAACAAGTGAAGACCAAGTCTTTAAAATATTTTCTTGGATTTTCAAATTCTATTTGAGTTTTGTCTCTCTTAGAATTTAAAATGTTGAGCAAAGCGAGACCAGCTTGCTAGTAAGTAAATACAATTTAAAAAATAAAGGCAGCTCACTGGTAAGTGCTGCTATTTGAGCTATTTATAGAACAGGCCAGCGGGGGACTCATCAGGTCCTTACGGGCTACCTGGTGCCCGCGGGCACCGCGTTGGTGACCCCTGATCTACATAATGATTGGTATCCATTGCTACAGAGTACCATCGGAGTTGAGCAGTCTAACTGCTTTCGGAAATAAGCCGTTCCTCAGTCTGGTGGTCCTACTTTGATTGATCCGTAGGCTCCTGCCTGAAGTGAGGGGTTCATAGAGCGGGTGTGTAGGGTGGAAGGAAACAGTAGTGCCTTACTGTCTTCAGCCGTGCAGCTGCTGTGCCACACCATTATGCTGGGGTTGAGAGTGTTCTCCACCACACATCTGTCGAAGCTCCTAAGGATGGACTCCTTCTTCCAGCATGTCCCAGTTGTGCTGGGATTTAGGTTTAGCACAAACCAAACAGACCAAAATACTGTACATTAACTGGAACTAAATGCAGGAACCTGATACTGGGTGCTTCTGGACTGTGTAGTTGTTATGGTAATTGCTAAATAGCAATAATCCCATGTCCACGTAAATGTGACTGATTTTAGGAATACAATAAAAACCCAAGCACTTCGATCAAGTAAATGCTGAAAAAGGGCTGCGGCGGAATGTGAGTCGGGATCCATGGTTCTCACTTACTTACGTCACCCACTCCACATTTTGCAATTCTTAAGGAGCACACACTCGCAAAAGCTACTCTCACAACAGCTGCTTTAAAACACACATGGCTAAATGTGGCAATTAGTATTATCACCGTTCCTTCAAATGTAGATAAACATTTAAATAATAAGCACTCAGATCTGCACAAGAAGTTAAAAATAGTGACAAGTAGTAATGTAGTTGTTACACCTGTCCTGCAGTTTGGCTCTGGTGCAGACCATAATTGAGGAGCACAGGACGGACATTCTTCCACGGCGGATGTTTTCGCAGAGGGTAAAACCCAATGGGTCTGCTAAGTTCCACTTTTAGGTCAAAATGACAAGGCAGCCAATTCGTGACAATCTGGTTGCGTTATTATTAGTTTTGCAGGACACAACCAGACCCGTTCATCCTTCTACTGCGCAGTGCACACACTACATCTCTCTCTCTTTACTCAGCCACTCACTCACTGACATCACTCAGCCAACAGGTTGCCATTCTCTTAAAAACACAGACACTCCCCTCATGACTTAACTAGCTTCCCTGATGAGCACATGTAGATACGAAGATTGTAATTAGTGTCAACTAATGCAAGTGAAATGACAAACTTTT